>NW_026591597.1:1542245-1547736 GCF_907164565.1 Psammomys obesus | reverse complement strand
CATTCTAGCGCAAACGTGGTTTTCAAAATTCGTTAGGCTTGCCGCCCCCCCCCCCCCCCCCCACCCCCCCCCCCCCCCCCCCCCCCGCGCAACTCTCTCTCTTCTCGCTCTTGTGCCGTTTGCCCTCTCGCAGCGGCCTGTGCCCAACCTCCCTCCCATCCCCCCTTCTCACCCCGCTATGTGCAACCGGGACCCAGTGTGCCCGCGAGTTCGGGTGGCAGTGGGTACACGGTCGAGGCTTCTGCCTGGTGGGTGTTTGGATCCCAGGCCCCGGGCCTGGTGACAATGACCTGGTAACTTAATCAGACGCGTGACGGGCTTTATCCGCTTCTCGCACAACCCTCAGTCTCTTCGCCCGTGCAAGGGGAGGGGGCTGTAGTGGAAACTGAGTCATTTCACGCCCGCTAAGCCCAGCAGCAAACCCGATCTATTTATTGTCTGGGACGATCCCGGTGGGGGGGAGACCCACGAGAGGCCTCAGCTCCTTTTCAGAGGGGCCAGTTTCGTGGACCCGGGCAGCTCCTGGTCCTCGCCAGGTGGACTGCAGTCCTTGATGCGAAAGAGCCGGAGAAACGGTTGATTTGGCCTCCACCTCCGGTGAGTGGCTCCCACCCTCTCCTTCGGTGTTCTAGTTGGTTCCGAGGAGAGGTGGGTTATCCCAGCGACGACGGGGGGCTGGGTGAGCCGAAGGGGGACTTTTCCGGAGCACCGCCAGGTCGGCCAGCCCGGAGCAGAGCCCGGATTTCCGGTGGCGCTCTGGCCCGCGGCTCCCACGCTCCCCGTGGCCGTGGGTGGCTGCCACCCGGGGGACACAGCCGGCTTCGGTGGGCGTGTGGGCCCCGGTCCTCGGTAGCTCCCGCCCCGCGCGTCCTGGGTGTCTTTCCGCCGCCCTTGCCCGGCTGCGCCCGGCTTCCCCAGATCTCAAGGTCGCCACGAGCTCTGCCAGGTTCCCCTGAAACGGCTCTGGCTTCGGTCTGTCCCTGTCACACGCATCTCAAGACGCCTAGGGGCCTCACAGCTCCCCAGGGGCGCGAAGCGCGCAGAGAGCCTTTGAGCCTTGGCGCGCTTTTTCGCTTGTTTCTCCACTTGCAGTTCCTACAAGCACTGAATGAAGAGCCCGTCCTCCCACTGGGGTCACAACTGCCTCTGGCAAGGAAGCTAAGAAAGGTGAGGGGGGTATTTCTCCCGACTGTTGGCCCCCGGGGGTGGGGTGTCCTCAAGGAGAGGAAAGTTGAAGCCGCAGACAAGTCCCAAGCCTGGCCTCCTGGGGGCAGACAAGCAAAAGCCATCCCCTCTTCTCTTGGGACATTTCCCTCTGGCCCCAGTTCCACTGAATTCAAGGGGTCTTTCTTTTTATTGAAGGGCAAACAGGGGAGCATATTTCTATCCGGGCCCCTAGAAGCTATTGCGTCATTTGATATGCCCCAGGAGAAGGAGTCTGAGTTTACACAAGTTTGGGACGGGACTGGGTGCCAGAAGACTCGCTTGAAGGGCACGCACGAGGGGTTGGGGGCCAGAGAGGAGACTTCTTGTGCCCTAGCCTCAACTTCCTCCAGCACAGAAGGACCCCAAAAGCTGGGCAGCCTTGCCTAGGGGTGTGGACCCTCTGCGGGCCTGTTCATGACCCCCCAGACCGCCGAAGAAACTGCCACAAGTTCAACAGGGAAACATCATTCCAGACGAAACCTACTCCTTTGCGTGGCTCCTTCCTGATAAGCCGGATGTGTTCTCTTCTCACAGCCTTTCCTCTCTCGCCGCTTCCCACTCTCCTTTGTTTATTTCTCTCAGAGACAGAGAAGGCAGGAACTACTAAATATCTTTAAATGTAGATTCCTAGGTTCCAATGCTAGAGAAGCTCTGATCCTGTTGTGAACGAGGCCTGGGAGTCGTTCACAACAGGATCAGGTCGACAGTATGGCACGCCACGCCCTCATGTGAACACACACACACACACACACACACACACACACACACACACCATGGTCAATAACTTTGTGGTCCTGGGTGTCATTATCAGTTTTCTGTCACCCTCTCCCTTTTCCACTTTCTCCCTGGCCTCCTTGTACTTAGACTTTTATTACTGGATGCAACAGCCACGTTTAAAGTGCAAGGCACCCGGATGAAAACCCACAAACAGACTCTGCAGTAATGAAAGTAAAGTATGCCCACCAACCCAGGCGGGGCACCGGCTGCCTGTCCTGCTAAAGGAAACTAGTGTTGGCCAAAGACTCTTGCCTTCCTCTCTTTGCATTCTTCTTCTCTGGCTTGGTGGATGGATGTGAAAATTGCTTCCTTTGTGTTTAGTTTCTGGAAAACTGAGCTGCTAAAGATCATCCTCTGGGCCAGTTTTTCTTTGGGGGATAGTGGGTTTCGTGTTCTTATCGACAGTGGGGTCCTTTGTAGATGATGCCAGAAGTCCATGTTTTCTGTGACTCTTGCTAATCGCAACCCTCCTTTCGCCGGCAATGATCTTTTCTTGACTGTGTGCCCCTCATCCCTGGGACATCTACCCTGTTACACACACTTTAAATGCTTTGGTCTGATTGCTGAAGGGAAAGGTGGATACTCAAGCAGTTAAGGAGAGGGAGGCCTGAGTCTTAAGCTAGGACTTCCTGGGACACTTCCCACTTCCTGTGGGAAGGTGGTACCTGCTTCCTGGTGCCTTTCCCTTGAAGAATCCCCCCTGAACTTAGGGGAGGGACTGGTTCTGTGGATTCATTAGGTTAAGAGGACCCTGGACCTGGGGCCTTGGCCAAAGTTTGGAGCTTTGGAAAAAGTTTAATGGGCCCAGCTTCAACGGAGAAGGTCGGAGTGTTTGCAAGCACACAGCTCCTCTCATCCTTATACACTTGCAAGCCCAGCACCTACTGGGTTCCAGAAACTCTGGCCTATGCTAAGGGGATCCTGATAAAGCAGCTGATCACTGCAGAGATGGCTTGGAGAAGATGGCATTAATTATGGTACCAGAAAAAAAAAAAGTCTCAGCACATGTGTGGTCCAGATAAACAGTCTGAGAGCTAGACATTAGATAAAAGCTGTGTTTAAAGATAGTGGCTGTGCGTTCACCGTTCACCTGCAGGCCTGGAACAGGCTCACTCTTTCATCAGGAAAGGGCTCCAACTTTCCTCCTCAGACAGACCTACAAAGCATAACCCTTGCCCATCTTTTCTTCTCATTCAACTGGGACATTTGTACTTTCCCATCACTGACACCAATACATTTTCTAAATCAAAGGGCCAAGGGAGACCAGCAGAAAGGGACCTGGATTTCGGGCAAAGAATTTCACCAAGGAGCCCTCAGCAGCCTTGGCTGCCCCCAGAGGTGTTCTCTGAGGGTCACCATGCAGTTTGCCACGAGCTCATTAAAGGTTTCAACCTTTAATGATATGATGGGGTGGGTATATTACCCATAACCCTCTGCTTAATTTTTTCCCATCCACAGCACAAGGGCCAACTAACAGGCCTGAGGTGGAAGACCAGTTACCCTCTTCTTCTTCCTCTTCTTTCTTTCCTCCCCTTATATTCCTCTGCCTTCTCCACTTCCTCCTTTTTTCCTTTTCCCTCCCTCCCATCTCTTTCTGTTTTCCCAGCTCCTCTCCCTATGATTGTGACTGAAGTTGACTCAAGCCGCCCCCCCCCCCCAACGTAAAGAACTCTGTGTGCCAAATAACCAACTAATCAGAGAAGCAAATATCCTTGCTGCTTTGGTAAGGAAAAATAAAACTACTTTGCGGGGCAGGAGAGGGGTTTGGGAATCGAACCCGAGGAGGTTTAGAGTTGCACCCTGGCACAGCCCCAGCGACCCATTCATTCTACCATTCGCACATCTCGGGGCCTGCTGGAGAGAAGTGAGCGAGTACGAACAGTGCCCAACAGTAACCGCTTCTGGAGCAGCACCAGAACCAGCGTCATTTCAGAGGCCGGCTGAGGACAGAGTCTGGATCACCCTCTCCCTGGCGATCTACTAAAGTCTCGTTTGTTAGGACTTGAGGCTCCTCGACCGCTCCTGACACGGAGACAGTGTCCTTCCGCGGGTCCTCAAGTCTCCATCTGGCGCACACAAATTTCATTTCGCCACCCTTGCTTCAGAGCGAAGATCTGGGCACCCGGGATGCGCATTCTGCCTTTTCTGCCCGTTCAGTCCTTTTTTTTCCTCCACTTTTGGCCCCGAAGTCCCAAGACAGCGGAACAAGGGACTAAGCGTCTGCTCAGGAAGAGGACGCAGTCCGTACGCCTCCACCGCGCTCAAGGCGCAGAGGGGATGCTTAGGGACCGCGGCGGGGCAGACCCCCTCGGCCAAGACTCCCGGGAAGGATCCCTTCATCTCCTTCCCTCTGCCCCCTGCCTTGTTCCTCACGGCCCCGCTCCTTCCCAGTCTAGACACCGGTGCTCGGTGCTCCCTCGTTTGCCACTTTGCCGGGAACTTTGGCGGCTCCCCTGCGCCACCAGGAGAAGGATGTTAATGAGGGAGTGTTCCCGGCACTGCGAACAAGTCAGCTCGGGAGCTGCGATTGGTTGCGGTAAGGCGGAAGAATGACGTTATGCAAAGAAGGGGCGTGGCCAGGCAGCGAGGGCCCCGCCTCCTTCCCTTTGGGGTTAGTGTGCCTGTGTTTAGCTCTGGGGAGAGTCAAACTGGATTCCACTGGGAGAGCCTGCAAATCACTTCTATTTTAGCAAGGAGAAAACAGAATCTCCATCCTGCAGGGTCCACCCCTCTCTTTCTCCCTCTCCTCTCTTTTTCTATCTCTTTCCCTCCCCCCCCTTTCCTCTTTCCCTCTCTCTCCCCTTCCCCCCACCCTCTCCGGTGTATCTGTCTACAGCAACCAGCGTCCTCAGCTACACGCACGGAAAGGAAAGAAACATCTTTGGTTGAGAGAGGAGGAGGAAAAGAGAGAGAGAAAAAAACTTGCCTGGTTGTGGAAAATGACACTTCAAGTAGCCAAGCCGGCTTCGAGAGTCGTATCTATTGTTTCTTAAATTGTCATCAGGGTGGTTTTTTTTTCTTCCTGCTTCTTCAAGTGAAGGTACCTCTACAAAAGGAAACTCCAGCCCCTCCTGTTCTCCAACGGCCTGTGATTACTACAAAAAGAAAAAAAAAAAAAAAGCAAAAAAAAAAAAAAAAAAAAAAAAAAAAAAAAAAAAAAAAAAAAAAAACAAAAAAAAAAAAAAAAAAAAAAAAAAAAAAAAAAAAAAAAAAAAAAAAGCAAAAAAAAAAAAAAAAAAAAAAAGCACCCAAACTCAAAATCAACCAACCAAACAACCCCAACAGCCAAGCACACATCTCAATTTTTTCTTAATTTTGGTCTTTTCGTTGGATTTTCCCTTTCTTTTTTTTTTTCCCTCGCCCCCCCCTCTTGTTATCGCTCAGTTTTGAGCGAAGGTTTACATTTTTAAGGATTTTGTTTTTCAGCCCGCCTTGATGTAGTGCGAGTTTCGTCCGACTCAAAAAAAAAAAATCTGTGGTTGGAGTGGTTTTTTTTTTTTTTTTTTTT
>NW_026591597.1:1535686-1542145 GCF_907164565.1 Psammomys obesus | reverse complement strand
TTCTTCTTTTTTTTTTTTTTTTTTTTTTTTTTTTTTAATATTTTCAAAGGGGAGGAGATTTTCCACAAGAAAAGGTTGTTTTCATGTTTGGGATCCAGGAAAGCATCCAACGGAGTGGAAGCAGTATGAAGGAAGAGCCGCTGGGCAGCGGCATGAACGCGGTGCGGACGTGGATGCAGGGCGCTGGGGTGCTGGACGCCAACACAGCGGCGCAGAGGTGGGTACCGCTGGGGGGACCGTGGCGGAGAGGCCGCCGGCCGGCGGGGGAGCCCGGAGGGAGGCGGCGGCGCGGCTCCCCGGGGCCGGGCCACGCCGGTGCGTCCGCCGCTGCGCTGGGCTCGCCGCCCGGGCTCCGCGCTTCCCCGGCGGCGCCGCACTCTTCGCCGCGGGCGGCCGGAGCGCCGCGAGACGCCGGAGGGAGCCGAGCCCGAGCTCTGCCGGCACTTTCCGCAGCCTCGTCCTCGGCTGTTTTCATTTTGTTCTAACCCAGAAGCGGCGTCTCCGCGGCACCGTGTTGGATAGCTGAGCTTTCCTGACCGCCTGTTTTCTTTTCTGGATGGTTATATGTATTTATATACATATATTTCTCTTTCCTACCCTTTCCTTCTCTTCCTTTCCCCCTTATTTTTCTTTCCTCTCTCTTTTTATCTTCTTCCCCTTTCCTTTTTCTTACTTAAATTTCTACGCTCTCCTTCGTCCTTCCTTTCCCTTCCGTTTCACGTTTCTTTCCTTTCTCCCTACCTTTCCTTTCCTTCTTCTACCTTCTTTAATTTTTTTTCTTGTTCTTCCCTTTCCTTCTTACACCCCTGCCTTCCCACTCTTTTTTTTTTTTTCTTTCCTTCTTTCTCAGCTTACCCTTCTCTTTTTTTCTTTTCTCACCTGGCTGCCTCTCCTGTTTTTTCTCCTTATTTCTCTTCGGAGTCTTCCCTTCTTTCCCCTGTCGGGTTCTCTACTCTCTCCCTCTCTATTCCCTTCAATTTTTTTTTTCTCAGTCCGCCTGTAGGACAGCAATTCCCAACTTTAATTTTCACCTTTCCTAAAAGCCTTCCTCGTTCCCTGTCACCTTGGCCTCCTCCAGTCCCTCTCCTACTCTCCAGACTCTACACTGAGTGGCTTGGAGGCCATACCCTTGGGGGCCAACTTGAGGAACTTCCCTGGACACACCCAGTGCCCTGTCCAGGGGCTCCTGGTCCCAAGTGAGAAATGGTACCCTACCCTTTCCATTCCTGGACACCAGCTGGGCTTAGGAGAAATGGAAAACTTGGTGGCCCCAGGCCCCATTACACTGGAGGGTGCAGAAGGAGAAGGGGGGAGTAATTACATTATCCCAGTTTTGGGGGGGAGGAGGACAAGAGACAACTGTCCCCCGTACGCTTTCCATAGCCACTGAGCACAGGGTTGGGAGTGGTTGGTAGTGAGAGTGAATTGGGTAAGTAGGCTGGAAGCGAAAGTGTGTGTTTGTGTGTGTTTGTGTGTGTGTGTGTGTGTGTGTGTTTTGCCTGATAGCGTCCGGCAGTTTGGGCTGTCAGTGCGGTGCCCCCGTCCTCCAGTCTCCAGTCCCCGGCCGGTCTCCTCAGCCAGCAGCCCTGGCCCTTTGGCTTTTTTTTTTTTTTTTTTTTTTTTTTTTTTTTTTGGAATGCGTGAGGATGATTTCTCAGAATGGCAAAAACTTTGTCAAGACAGGTCTTTTATTTAAAAAAACAAAACAAGCCCAAACAACAACCACGTACAACAATAAAACAGAGCACACCCCGGTTCCTTTTCCCATGGCGATCGATCATCTCTAATAGCCTCTGAGTCCCAATCTGGGACCCTTCTCCCCTGGCTTGTGTTTGCGTAGAAAATTAGCGTGCTGAGGCCGGGTCCCCGCAGCTGGCCGAGGCTGGGGAGCTTTCCTGGAGGTTGGCTGCCGCAGCCAGCAGCCCAGCGCGCCTCCATCCATTTCCACCTGCCCGCAGACTGGCGAGGTTTGGCGGCGCAGTGGGAACCCATTCCCGCGGCCCCATCCTTCGAAGTCCGTCAACTGCGCACTTTCTAATCCCCTTTCGCCTCACCCACGGTCACGTTTCCTCTCCACGCGGCGCGCTTCCAGTGGGGCAGAGGCCGTAGCGTTCCGTCTCCCGCCCCGAACCCAAACAAAACTTTCACACCTCTTGAGTTCTGGGGAACCCGAGTGGCATGCGTGCGGTCCGTCAGCCGCGCTCGGGCTCCTGACGGGTCATGGAAGGCGCCCAGGGGATGTTTTGGGAGCAGAGGAGGTGGGTGTTGGGGAGAGGGGGGGTTCGCTCGGGTATCCGGGGTGACCGTGGCGGGGAGAGGGACGAGGTCTGGCTTAGCCCTCTAACTCTGCGTCTTTGGTCGTAGTGGGGTGGGTCTGGCCCGGGCTCACTTTGAGAAGCAGCCGCCTTCTAATCTGCGGAAATCCAACTTCTTCCACTTCGTCCTGGCCCTCTACGACAGACAGGGCCAGCCCGTGGAGATCGAGAGGACGGCCTTTGTGGGCTTCGTGGAGAAGGAAAAAGTAAGTGGGCGCAGCGCGGTCCCCGGCAGCCAGCCGGAGCAGGCCCAGGCGCCCCAGAAGCCCCCCCCCCCCCCCCCAGCGCGTGTGCAAAGCTCTCCCCACACCCCAGCCACTTCCCGTCCTGGGCGAATCCAGGCTCCTGGGACCCAAGATCGTGCTCCACAAAGTTAGCATGGAGCCCCCAGAACTGGAGAGAGTCCAGGCAAAACGAACCCGACCTCAGTCTAGCCTTGGGAGCCTGGGGTGTGCTGGCTCTGAAGTACCGGTCCAGGGTTCACGCATTGCCTGCCTCAGATGGCCCAGGCTGCAGTCCCCAGGCCCTGGGAAGAGTCTCCCCCACATGCACCTCACTGAATTCTCCAGAATGGGAGAAAGGGAGCAGCAGTTTGGAAATAGGGCAGAGAAAGGATTTAACAGTTTGCCACAATTTCTGTGGCCATCGAGGCTGGCTAGGCCGGGTGTGTGTGTTGGGGTGTCCCCTTTGGGAAAAGTTGCCTTCAAGTTAGTGCTCTCACTCACTAAGACCTCTCCCCTCGCCTTTTGTGTCTTTGGGCCCTGCTGCAAACCAGGAAGCCAACAGCGAAAAGACCAATAATGGGATCCACTACCGGCTCCAGCTCCTCTACAGCAATGGTGAGGCTCCTGTCGGGTCGGTGCCAGCACCCTGGGGCTCCGGGTCAGGGCAGGGGGCTCACGGAGCTCCAGGTGGACGAAAGCCCCCCAGCGAAGCTCAGTCATCAGCCACCCGCCAGGTGAACAGGCCTCTCAGAAATTTCATCCTAGGAAGTTTCTCACCTGAGGAGGCGGAGGGCGGCTTGGTCAGCCCAGGGCTGACCAGACATCACTTGGCCCTGATTAGACCACAGGGCTTCTTTCTACCCTTCTCCTCGAGGCCTGTTTTGCTCGGCCCAAATTACAGGTCGCTTGGCTCCTGGGGGTGGCTAGGAGTGGAGGTGATCCTGGTGTATCCAGGCGACTGCAGGGGGACTTTAGCCTGGGGAGGGAGAGTGGCCAGGTGACAGGGGTCCCCACCTCATTTCTAGCTCCAGTGTTTGGAGGAGGCTGGTTTCTGGGGGGGTGGGCATTGGAACTAGGCCCGCAGATCCTTTCTGAATTCTGGGAAGGAAAGTCCTGGCTCTGTCTTTTCAGGACAGCAGGAGTTCCCCTTGGCCTTGGCCCTCTGTGTGCAGGTTTTGTTTGTTGCTATTGCTATTTGTATTGTGGGTTTTTTTTTTTCTCCTTCAGGGCTTATCCCCTCTCTCTTAATTTTCCTCCCTCCTTCTATCCCCAGGGATAAGGACTGAACAGGATTTCTATGTGCGCCTCATCGACTCCATGACAAAACAAGTAAGTTTCTTAGAATTCCACGTTGTGGGAACGACTCTGGTTACACAGTTTGCTGCAGTCCAAGAGCTGTCTGTGCTACTGAGATGACCGGGATCCAAACTCTTAAAGCCGGGTGGCTCTGGCAAGGTGATGGCAGCGCAGGCTTCCTGCTCTAGCGTCTCACCTGGGCATCTGCTTGCTTGCTGCTCGAAGCTCTTTGCCTCGCTGGGAAACCCAGGCCTGGTGATTAAAACATGGGGTAAAATACTAAGAACTGAACTTCCTCTGTCTTGGCTAAGGAACCCTAGGGGATGAGAAAGGAGCCCTAGAGACAGGAACCCCTATTCCCCTTCCCTGGGAGGCAGTATGGACTGAACTTCTGAAATACAAACTAGGTAGGCCTTCCCCAAGGCCCAGGCCTGAGGAACTGTGGAGTAGGAGGAAATGCTGCCTTCTCCAGAAGGGAGTGGAGCTGGTGGAGTTTGCAAATGAACTTTCCACAGATTTTTGTTTCTCAAAGGTGAAGGTATTGGTAGGTAGTGTTGGAAGCGGGAGTCTACAATTGTATTTTGCAAAAACCCTCCTGCTTTGGCCTCCAAGTTTGGCTGGGAGCCAGACAGCAAGAGCTTTCAGTCTTAAAGGTACACAGACGGCGTTTTCTTGAGCTTGCCAACACACGGTGTCAGGCAGTATACATTAAGGTTGAGTTATGTTTTAAAAGATACAATTATGAGCCGAGTTAGAAGCGAGGCTTGACATTTTAATGAGGCGCAGGAGATTTTTTTTTTAAACTGCCCCTCCCCAATTTGAAAAAAAGTATAGTTTCAGAATGAAGTAGCTGGTTAGTTAGTTGAAATAACAAGAAAAAAGAGACAGCTTTGTTGAGAGGAGGAAAGAATTCAAAACAAAAGGGAAAGTTATCTACTGTACAGCAATGTAGGACCAGGGTTAAAATGTGTTTACTTAATTGTCATTTTTGAATATTCCTTTTAAAACAGGGAGTGGTGCTGTTCCTTCACTGGTTCAGAAAGTTTGGAATTAGGGTACTCATGCACAACTGAAAATAGCTTTCGATCTGCCTGGTTATAATGTGCAAAACACACATTAATAAGCTGTTTGGACTTTGAAATCTTAGCAAGAAGCATTTAATAACAGCTAATGTCGACTATCATGTTCATATTTATTGTGACTCAAGTAAAAATATGTGAACTTATAGCTATGAAGTATATTTTTTAGTGATAAGTTATCTCAAGAAATTGATGCCATGTTATTTCCCTTTAAGTATTTTCCTCTCTGGAAGCCTGTGTTGATTTCTTGGTTGACAGTGCAAAGTAAATTCCCATTTATTGTTTTAATCATAGTTACTTTGTTGAGTTCATTTGATTGCTGCATAGTATAATTCTCTTTCCTCTGGAGACTAAATTTTTAATTTTTTTTCCCTGTTGAGCAGAAACACACACAAAAACTTGATTTTAGTAACTTTAATGTTTTATGATGTCAAAATATATTAGGTGTTATTTTATTTTTTAAAAAATAGATTTTGGTATGATGGATATCTTTTCTTGCCCTTCTCATCAGAGAGGAGCAGAAACAGGGGGCCAGAGGGAAAAGAATGAACTCTAACCCATATTCCATGTGTGCTTGTTAGGTCTTACTTTTTAAGATAATAGGCATCCACACAAACACCTGTATACAGCCAATGTGTTTATGTAACATTGGCCAGGAAACTCTTGGCCACACTGTGAAGCAGTACTCCAGGGAACATAGAATTAGGCTATGTTTGCAGGGTTGTTTCTATTTGATTTAACCTCCCCTAAAACTTTAATTCCAAACTCCCTAAATAAATAGAACTATCAAAAATTGATTTTGCCAACACACTTTCTCATACAATAACAGTGGAAGAAGTTTTAAAAACATAAAGCAATACAGCAAAGATTTTACTAACAGGACCGTAGCTTTAAAAACGTCTACAGCTGAAGGCATCTTTTCCCATTTCATAGCATCACAAGTTCTATGGGGAGGGAGAGAGGGAAAAAGGTTCATTAAAAACAAAACAAAACAAAACAAAACAAAACAGGTATAAGAAAGTCATTTGCCATATAACACTGAAAGTTTAAATTATAAACACATATATGTTCTAGTGAGAAACAACGTGGGGAAAAAAAGATTTAATCATTATCTAAGTTGGTACAAACGTATCAAGCCAAAAGACATTTTAAAATGTGTCCATTTGCTTTCATAATGATTGAGTAACTACCCTTTCTATAACTTTCACTTTAAATGACAATCCATGCTCATTATCTAGTTGCTTGTTCTTTAATTACATGCTGCAAGTGTTTTGAAAATAGGTTACCTTCTTATGTACTTACTCAGTAAACATCATAGACTTCAAAAAAAAAAAAAAGTAGAAATACCAGAAGCCTTATTTTCTTAGCTACAGAATCATGTTCATACTCAGCTTCAGGGATAAAACAGTGGATTGTCCTGTAGTTTGAGATTGTCCTATGGTAACTAAATGCTCAGTGTGATTCAAAGTTTCTAAAAGTGTGGATATGCAGGGGCCTCTTTAACAGCGACAGAGGCTGACAAAGTGGTAACATTGCCCCCCCCCC
>NW_026591597.1:1310227-1535586 GCF_907164565.1 Psammomys obesus | reverse complement strand
CCCCCCGTCGTTGGGTGACCCTACCCCTTTTAATATGAGCGCTTTGCCTGTGTGCGTGTGATGTCATATCCTTGACTCACACACTGGGGTTAACCTTCGGATGGGATCGTCAGCCAGTGACGCGCAGAAGTAGCTGTACGTGCTTCAGTTGCATAGGTTGTTCCTCATTTTGAGTGCACACAGCAGCGACACTGAGACAGAAATGTACTCAATCAACCAAGATGTATGAGTATGACACAGTGTTTCACACCTTCCTAAAGTGTCTCACTAGACTATTTTGAGGAATGATTCCTAATTTTGAACTCTACCAGGAATGATGGAACCTCGTTAGGAATGAATGTGCAAGGCCCTGAGGTCCCTTCTCTTTATGCCTGCTTTGTAAAACATAGGGTATAACATACAGAACTTGAGAACAAAACAACAACAAAAAAACCCCAAAACCTGTTTAACTAGAAAAGAAATGGCTTGCTTTTGGGAAGGGTTGTTCAAAACCAAGTTTAGCTGGCCTAAAAATAGATTGTTTTTGTGTCACTGCTGTTTTTGGTATTCTATTAGTGAGCATGCAAAAGCCCTTAGGATCCAGAAGTTTATGGCGAATGCACCCACAAACAGTGTCAACTGTAGAAGCTCTCTTGGGCCCAGTTGGGGTGGCCTGAGGCTTAACCTGCCTCACTTCGGATTTTCATGTGTCATTTGAGATATGACTGTGTTCTGTGGTTTCTTCAGTGAGTTATTTATCCTTAAGTAGTTAATAAACACAAAATTAGCTCATTTCTTCTACCAGTTCACGCAAAGAGTGAGTTTTCAAGTGATATTTAATGAAGAAAGGAAACCCAGTCTCGTGTTCCCTGCTCTCAAAGTAAAGGTCCCCCCCCCCCGCCTTGTTTTATTTATTTATTTTGGAGAAAGGCAAACAGAAGTCACATAATGTTTGTATGGATAGGTTTAAAGATGAGCTGTGTGGAGAGGGAGCTGTAGATCAGGGTGGACACAGAGGGAGTGCAGGTACAGTGAATGAGGTGTTTGCTAGCGAGATTTCTTTATATATTTGTTTGGATGTTTCCAGCACTTAAAGCTGTTGATTCAACTTTATATTCCTTCCATTGATTGTTTCATTGTAGTGTCCCATGGCTACGCAGGTTTGATTAACTACTCTCTCAGTCCATTGGTAGACAAACACCTCTTTTTTCCCCCCTTTAAAATTTTGGCATATCTATAAGTTCCTCAGGAATTAACCAGGCCAGCAAAGAGGCTCTTTCATATATCCAGAGAAACAAACAAGAAAGGACAGAGCAGGTTTATGTTAGGGGCTATATTTCAACAGCTTTCTGTCTCCTTTGGTAACATGTCAGAAACGCAGGTGATTTAAATTTCCTTGCACATAGAGGAATGAAGAAGTTTGGAATTTTTATGCATGATCAGGACCTGTGTTTGGGAAAATGTAAACTCATCACAGTGGAAAATGTGTTGTTTGGAGTCTGGGGGTGAAAACAAAGCTGATGGTTTTGGAGAGCTTGCCGGAGCCAGATGGCCTACTACTTCCCCAGTCTGGCGGCCCAACTGCTCCCTCCTGGATAATATACAGCCATTTGTTCGGGGATATTTACGCTAGAGCTGTTTCCATGTGAATGTTTGAACAGCATTAAAAACGAACATATTAGTCGGGATGCATTTATCGAACTCATATGGCTGCACAGACAGCGTGTTATCTGTGTGTGTCTTGCTGGGGATGAAGACTGTTTGGACATGAACGTGCGAGAATTGTTGACATAGGTTTTGGAGCAGGGAAGATTTGGTCTTACCGAGGAATTAAAATAGACGTGCATTTAGACTCAAAACTAGTGGAATCACGGTTGCACACAACTCAAAGTTCTGCTGTGAAAATTAAATGGATCCATGACTGCAAAGGCCTTAGAACAGTGACTGACATATATGAAGTATTTAATAAATTAGCTGTTTGTATGAGTTTAGTATTATTGCTCAGCTGAGCCGGCAAAGTCAATTTTATCTGCTATTGTAGTAAATGCAGTAACTATCCAAGTAGAATATCATTTATTACTTCTAGGAAAAATGTCATATGGAATTGTTTGATATATTTATATATTTATATATTTAGTTACCCCTCCCAAGGCATTTGAATAATATAAGGGCTTTCAGTTCTTTGAGACAGAAGGGATGCATCAGAAAGTCCCCAGCACTGGGGACATGCTTGCCTTTTAGTCAGGACTGTGATGTAACTGAACAGCACAGTGAATATGATATCATGCCTCACTCACTTCTGAAAACGGGCCTGCTTAGCTGCAGAGCTGAAATTACATCTTTGCAATTTGTTCGCCAGTAGCTAAGCTGCTACTTGAGGCAAAATGAGTTTTTTATTTTACTCTACTATTAATGTTAGACTGCTGCTTGACACAATTGTTTATGAAATGTCAGATTTGTGGTGTTTTCTTTGGCATGGCTTAATTTTAACTAGTGTTCTTTCACCTACTGGAAACTGGACTGTACTAGCTAGCACTTTTTTTTTTTTAAATGAAGGGCAGTGGGACTTAGTGTGCAAATATAATAATTGTTGTGTTGTGTGTTGATACTGTAGACTGTAGACTCCGTTATTGCCTTTTGATTAGCTCAATTCTTAGTAATTTGCTATCATTGATAGCTTATATTTAGGAGGTACTTATGTTTTGGTCAAAGAAGGCAGTTCTTATATAATGGCCCTTTCTTTAAGTTGACAAATAGACTTTGCTTTTTGTTTTGTATTCAGAAATAGGAGTATCATTTTTAAAGTTATTGTGTTGACTTACGTGGGAAATTCAAGTTTCTGTTACCTCCCTTCTCCTCTCTCCTCTCCCTCCTTATTGTAAACCAAGAAAAATTCCTAATGAGAAAAAATGTGCATTCTCACTGCTCCCTTGGTTTGGGTGTAGGACACAAAGAGTTAAAACTATTAGAAAAGTAAACAAAGAAAACCAAGCTCAATTCTCTGAACTTCTGTAGGCATCCCATTGAAGTATGATCCCAGTCAGTATTCACCCTGTCGCTTTCCTTTCGCTGTGTGGGTCTTATCCGAATAAGTCTCAGTGAATTCTTAAGCCGCCTCAGCAATATTCTGGAAAAGCCAGGGATGAACTATACTTCAAAGATGACTTTTAAAACAGTGGCAACTGAGTCAGGCCTGGCACGCGGACTGACTAGTTTTTAAAGATCGATCTATAATTAAGCACTTGAAATGATTGGCGTTTTCTTTTTGGACAGCACAATTTCCACCACTGTTGTTTTGTGTGGGTGTGAAAGTTTGAACAATGCCTATGGGTTTTTTTTTTCTTCTTCATTAGTTAATTATATATTTAAAAATGTGGTTCAGAAAAGCAATCTGAAAACCAGGAGAGGATTAGCAGGAACAATGTATTCATTTCTGCCTGATTGTTGTTTTCTGTCAGAGGTTGACATTCAGAGAGGAGAGACTCCTAACACATAACAAAACGAGGTCTCCAAATACAACTGGTTTTGACAACTTATCTCTTAGTAGCACCAGGTTTTGAAAGTTGAGGTGAAGGTACTGCTGTTTATTGTTTTACATTTCTTCCTGTCTGAGCATCTTTATTCTGCCCTGAGGCATTTGTTTGCCCTTGGCGGGATTAATGTAAACATTATTTTCCACTTGATACTATATCTTTTGTTTCTATGGTTGTAAACCTCAATTTGATTCACCCTCAACTGATTTATTTAAATAATGCATTTTAATAATTTCTCTTCCTCTCCCTTCCATCTTAGGGACCGCTCCCCATCCTCACTTCTGATAAGCACATTGATTTATTTAAGCCAGTGTTGCCTTTGTTGCTTCTCGGCAGACCACCTTCCTCCCCATGAGCAGACACATGATTTACTGTGGAGGATGACAATGAGCCTTCTTCTCAGTGCTCCATTGTCTGCATCCTAAACCAGCTGTCTATTAAAATGGTTTCACTTAAAATAGTCAATGCTGTTTATATGCCCCTGGGATCTCCCAGCTGATCCAACCTCAACCAGCTTGCCTCAAATCCCACAGAAGCATACATTTAAATTAGGAAGAGAAGCTGAAGCCCCTTCCCCCAAAAAACTGGTGTTAGGAGATGACTATCTTTGGATGGGGGGGAGAGTGGTTAACGTCTGGATTTGCTCAACTGTGAACCAGTCTTGCTGTGCGTGCTAAATGTACACAGTGAAGATGCTTTCAGAAGAGCAAGCTGGAGAGGGAACTTGGGAGGCAGTGAAAAAAAGGAAAGGAAGGCTGAAGTGTCTTAATGTCCCTGTGTGAGACACTGAGGCTATCCAAATCAATCGATCATACCTTCCTGCACCAGGTCCCTTCTGAGTGTTCATCTCTGGACCCATATTTTCTGTGTTGTGTATATGCATGCACATGTGTTTTCACAAGGCTTTTCAGTGATAAGAAAATTGGGTAGGGTTAGAGGGAGTTCTGCCTTTGACTTACATGGGAAAGCTTGCTCCCTTAATGTGACAGTGCAGTTTACTCTAGAGATAGGAATCTTGTCCTTCCTATTCCATGGAAGACTCCCACTCTCTTTTATTGAAGAATTTCCCAGAAACACATACTTTTTTTTTTTTCTGCTCCTATTCATTGAGAACTCTTATTCTATCCAGCCCAGGGAGAAGGAACCTCAGATTCCAGATCTCCCCAGAGTTCTTAATTATTTCTAAGCAAATCCAAACTCTTGGTTTCATTTTTCTGTGCTTGATTTAGAGAAAGATTCTCTGTTTTGACTCCACCGCCAGAAGCGAAGCAGTAGCTTGGTGTTTGGTAAAGAGATGCATTATGGAGGGGCTGGGCCTTTAACAAGTGATGCTCAGTTACCAAGGCAAAAACATGGGACTTCTGGGAGTCCCTGTCATCCATTGCCTGGGGGGAGTCCCTCAGTGGCTTTGCCTTGCAGCTTATTATTAACTGGATGCTACTGTGGCCCCATTACTTTCAACTAGTAGCCTTGGTAATAATAATGTTTATCTCATCTGGAAAGTTCCAAAATGAGATCTTATGTAATTGATACGCCTGCCACCCCCACCCCCAAATAACACATTTCTTCTTCCTCTCTCCTTGCCTCTCTCCAGTATGGAAAACCTTACTAGACCTGTAAACTGACTTACCAAGTCCAGACAAAAAGTGACGTTGAGGCAGAGGTTATGCAGGGTTTTAGGAGACCATAGAAACAGTTTAGTGATAATGGTAGTTAGCAGAAGTGCATTATTTTTTTGTTTGTTTGTTTGTGTGTGTGTATGTGTTTTTAGCACTATGCTTGGGATCTACTCAGTAATTTACTATATGTTTTCTTCCTTTTTTGATTTTTTTCAAACAGTGATTGCAGGAAATAAAGAACATAAATATAAGTTCATAAAAATACTAAAATTACTCATTATTTAGTTTGTGTGCTCAAGCGCACGCACATGGGCCCGTGTGTGCAGGAGCTCATGAGTGTTCCACACAGGGCCTGTATGGAGGTCAAAGGACAATTTATCAGTTCTTTCCCACAGCCACGTGAACAGCAGGGATTTGCCTCCGGCCATCAGGCTTGTTGCAGACACATCTACCAGCCGGGCCATCTCACTGGCCTCAGTTTTTGTTCTTCAGAATATTTTTTAAATAATGCACTTTCTTGAGTAAAGCGACTTCTTGGGGATTTGAAGAGGTCATTTAAGGATATTGGGAACAGGGCCAGTGAGAAGGCTGGAGAAGGTAAAGATAGTTGGTGAGCAAGCCTGGAGACCTGAGTTCAATTCTCAACCTCCGTGTGGCGCAAAGAGAGAACCACTCCTGCCGTTTGTTCTCTGACCTCCACATACATACACTCACACACTTGCACACACATACTCACACACAGACGCTCACATACACTCGCACACACCTACCTGCACACATACACACACGAGCACACACATACTGGAACATACACTCTTGCACACGCACAAACACACACACACACACACACACACACACACTCACGCACACACCCACAGAGTGGCACATCCCCCTCCCCCACCCCAGTATGATAAATAAATATAATAAGACTAAAGTATGCAAACTAAAACCAGCGACTAAAGATTTGAAGCATAGTAGGGCATTCACATAACCCAAGTTATTGCCCCAGAAAACAGTTATGAATGACTGAAAAGGGTAACATAGAATGTTATGGTGTGCAAAGCTGGCTTGTGTTCACTGGGGCACGGCGGGAATCACCTTAACCAATGGTCAGAGTTTACGCCTCTACTAAACTCGCGGATGGATACGGAACCTGGCTCAGAGGAAATTTAGCATTGCCCAGTGTCGCTGTCCTGCCTTGAAATCCAAGGCTTTAATATGAGCTTGAGAAATCCAAACAAACTCTAGTAGGAGGATATTCTACAACATAACTGGCCTGCATTTTCAACAATGTCAGTGCCATGAACTACAATGACTGGAGGACATTTGGAATGAAAGGAGACATGACAGCTGAGCGCAGTGATTAGTACTGGATTTTCTTTTGCTGTAAAGGACATTATTAGGTAATTGGTAAATCTCAATAAGGTCTGGAGATTAGATTATTCTATTGTATCAATGCTAATTTTCTTATTTGGATAATTGTGCTGTGATTATGCATGAAAGTGCCTTGTTTTCAGGAAATGCATGCTGATCTATTGAGGACATATCTGCAATTTGCTAAAAAGTGATTTAGGGGAAAAAGAAAAATAGGAAGCAAATTTAGTAAAATGCAAACGTTTGAGGAATCTGGGTAATGAATCTCCTATCCTGGACTTCTACATATATTCTTTCAACCTTTTGAGACGTTAAATGTTTTTACTTTAACTGTAAAAATATAAAAATATAAAAAAAAATACAAGGTTATGATGAGGTGGCCATAAAAAATACTTTTGATTGGTCAATGGTAGAGAAATGTGCTTTTTTTCAACCAACCACTTTTTCTTAATTTTTAATTTTTTGTAAAGTTTGCTTCACTCTGTGTTTAGACTTTATACCAGGTCATGACCCTCGGCTCTGTCCACGCTGGGTTACGTTGTGGTGCTTTTGTATCCAAGTTCAAAACCAAAGTGCATTAAGTTTGAATGACAAACTAGGCACACGCAAGTACTTTTATGCGCCACATAAGAATAAGAATAATCTCTGGTTAATTTAAATAGTTTTGTCACTAAGAAAGTGAGGGTTCTGTGAATGTGCGAAAGTAATTTTATTAACAATTTGAAGCTGTGTTATATTACTATTATGCAGCGATACAGTGTTAAGTGAGCTAAATGTATGCTGATGCAGAACCCTGCCCTACCAAGAGCGTTGTATTTTTCTTCAGCAGGGATAAGGAACCTGTAGATCCATGCCCAAGCTTGAGGTTTTGGGGAACTTAGTGGGTGTCCCGAAGCAAAAAGGTGATTTTGTTACAGTAAACAAACAAGCAAACAAACAAACAAAATAAATGAAGAGCAAAGTGTCGTGGTTGGCGGCTGAGGACTCCAGGTTTTGAGAGGGAGACATAATTCTTTGTTTAGGTAGCTGCCTCTGTGATTTCATCACCCACACAGCATCTGCTGGCGAGTGTTCCTGTTTGGGTGGGTGCAACAGCACATGTTTTCAGCCTGTTGGTAGGAAGAGGGGTTTTCCCTCACTGAATCGCTTCAGAAATGACGCAGTCGGTGCATCTACTGGTTAGCTTTTCCCAGACTTGTTTTCTGCTTCTTGCCAGTAGAATACTAAATGTGGGGGTCTGGGAGTAGCGGAGAGGCAAGGGTGTGCTATTGGCTGGTCAAACCCGCATGCTTTTCTATATTTGAAATACAAAACATTGCAGCCTCTGCAGCCTTCTGAAGCTTCCCTCTTTATTGATTAGATTTATTTTTATGCTGTATTGAGAAGAGAATTATGGTTGTCTTGACAACAGATGCCCATCACACAGGCTGGTCCATAGATGTGCATAATGAGGTGCTTGATAGGGCAGAGAGGACCATATCCCATTCCACTCAATTTGGGCTGATCCCGAGCAATGTGTCCTGGAATAATCAGCCCAGTGAGGCTTTTTGTTCTTAAAAGTTAATTGGTCCCCAGCAGGGGCAAGGTGGTGAAGAGCTGGACTGCTATAGGTAACGCTCTGCTACTTGCTTCTATTTTTAGTTAAAAACATGCCTTTCCTTTCAGGCCATAGTGTACGAAGGCCAAGACAAGAACCCTGAAATGTGCCGAGTGTTGCTCACACACGAGATCATGTGCAGGTAAGAAATCTCTCTCTCTCTCTCTAATTAGCAAAATAAAAGTGAATTTGAATCTCAAATCTAGGTGAACTCAGTTCTATGGGGTGGGGGTGTATATGTTTATTTTGCTTTTAGTAAATGATCTAGAAGAAAGGATTCTTAGACACATTTGGTAGTGTCAGGGATCATGACAGTTCTCAATTATTTATTACATTTCGTCTTGGAAGACATCGGTTTGCATTTTGATACCTCACCATTAATGGCTACAGAGCACTGCCCTCCTCATCCTTCACAGTGGACTCAAATACAATACCACCTCCTTACTGGTGACATTTGCACTCAACTGCATGCTTAGTAAAATAAGAGTTCTCTTGAAGTCAGTGGAGGCTTCTGTTTGGGTCAACTTGAAAGTTACAGTTCCTTCTTTTGTGTTCCTCCACTTAATATAACACCCCTCTACCCGAGCCTCCTCATTTCTCCTTAAACTGCCCCCTCCCTCTACTTGCATTTGGTCTTTTAATTATCCTGTTCATATCTGAACATGAACCTAATATTTCTTGGAGGTAGTGAGCTTTGAGATTTGGTGGTGGGGGGAGTGAAGAGGAGGCTTTAAAAGGTTTAATAATTCATGCTCCTCACTTGATTCTTTTCACTTTCTGCTGGAACCATGCTGAAGTGGCCTCTGAGATCACATTCACTCCTATGGCATCAGCCATGGCCCTCATGTGCTGCTCATAGACTCTTGGGGAAAACAATCTCAAAACTCTACAGGTGGAGATAGAATAGAAAGGGCTTTGTGTGTTTTCTGAGTGAAATACCAAATATTAGCATTGTGTCTATACAAATTCCAATTTTCCTTTTTATATAAAA
This sequence comes from Psammomys obesus, assembly GCF_907164565.1. Classification (NCBI taxonomy): domain Eukaryota; kingdom Metazoa; phylum Chordata; class Mammalia; order Rodentia; family Muridae; genus Psammomys; species Psammomys obesus. Next base: position 1,526,493 of record NW_026591597.1, on the reverse strand, counting down.
AAGCATACTTCTGATTTATAGTTCTAAGATATACAAGAGTTTCACACATTTTCACTTCAGTGATTTGTAAAACCTGTTAATTATTCTTAAAACCAGGTTGCTTTTCTCCAGACTTAAGACAGTAGCAGAACTCCCAAATGTTGTGGGGTTCCTTACGTTAGTAAGAAAAGTTGGATTTACCCTGTGTGTGTATGAACTGGATATAATCTAGCTGAGTGGTACCTTTCAGAATTAAAGGAGCAAAATCCATTTTGAAAAGCAGTAAAACATAACCCTGTCTGTATTACTATTTCCCTAACCATTTTCTCTACTACCTCAGCCCTCTGCAATTAGCATGCCATTAGACTGAACTCTCCATGTAGAGCTGCACATGACAGTAGCAAAACAGGAAACAGGAAGATGGATTTCAACCAACAGGGCCAGGCACTATCTATACATCATTGATTTGCATTTTGTATCTGCATATGTTTGGATTATGCTGGAGAGAATTCTATTCTTGAACTACTTAGAGATATATTATGCCTTTCACGCACAGGCCTCTCCTCTATTAATGCAGTTTATATTTTCCTTGTTTTTAAAATTCATTGGTCCAAAGTGCTTTATTATGCTGGTTGGTGTGCCTTACTGCTGACGTTCTCTCTATTTTTCAGAAACATAAAAATAGCAAAAATAAAAATCTCAAGCCACTGAAGGCAAATGATGCTGTTTGTACCGTGTGGCTAAGAGGGAAAAGCCATATTCCAAATGTCATCTTGCTAATGTTGCAGATTACAGCCTTCCTGGCTGCCTATAGATGTGGAAGGGGTACTGTTTGTTTACTAGGCTGCCATGACCCCATTACACAAACCTGTCATCTATTGTGTGCCTAACAGTCTTTTAAATTGCAAATCTGATGCTCTTTAGGGGGCTTTAGGAAAAAAAAAAATTCTCACTTTCCATACCATCCTATTTCTCTTGATTTCTTGCCTGTTGTAAGTGGAAGTTGGGATGTGTTGAATTTGCACCAGGGGTGCAAATGCAGCCTCAATTATAAGCATAAAATTAGAATCTGTTCACCATTAATCAGCCTGGCTAATTGCTATGCACCACCATTAGCCATATGGTGTGAAAGACAGCTTGCTCTCCCCAAGATGAAATTTCTTCATTGCAGACATGAAATAGTGAAGGCCCTGGGTTTTAAAATAGCTTGTTTTAGATATTTAATTTCTAAACAACTTTCTGCAGTGCTTTCTATCAAAGCTAACGGCACAATAAAACTTTGCGTTGATGTCACAAAAGCTGTATGTTTATAGTACGCTGGCTATGATGAAGGAGACAGGATTTCGATCCACACACAGGAAAGGGCTTGGTGCATTACAGCAAATGGGAGGGAAAACAAAAAGATAAGCAAGAGACACTCCTCTGTCAGGTGTTGTAAATTAAGAAGAAGGAAAAAAAAGAAACTCCACGCCATTGTGTTTTGTGGGGAAGGTGACCCCATTGTGCGAGATGGCTAAAGAAATTAGCATTGTTAGTTTATAATTATTGACACTCGGAGACAACCCCTCTTTGATTTGGTGATGCAGAGCACCTGTGTAACACTATGAGCGAGCCTCTGCCTTTTGGTGAATTGGAATCTATCACACCAATCACAGTGTTGAAGTTCCTGAGATAACATGGCTCTATGAATCCTTTTTTTTTTTTTTAAGAGTAGGATTCTATAGTAGGTTTGCTTATCTGAGCACCCTAACTTCTGTGCTTGAATGCAGATGAAGAATAGGAAGTTAGCATGGAAGGGGGACTTCGTGTCCTGCAGCCAGCAGGTGTTCTTCATCTTCAGCACCCAGGGAGATGGCAGGTCAGAGGCATCTCCTAGGAAGAGGTCTTGCTTATTTATTTTGTAGAGGAACCATGAAACTCCCAAAGCTAGCCTGCTTACTTGATAGGCTCTTCCTTCCGTCATCTTTTCCAGGTTTACTCTGCTTTCCTCCTTCAGACACCCACTTATGTATAGCTTCTCCAAGGAAGCACCTCTGGCCCTTGGCCCAAGTCATCTCCCCTTGTAAGCATTCCAGTACCAGGTGCTTTTAACTTCATAGCACTCCCTGTCCTTGCAATGACACCTTACTGTCTGTCTTTATTTAGTCAAGCCTCTTTAAGGTCAGGAAGTGACTCAGTTTTCCTCCACGCTTCAGCTGTCCCATTTGTGAAATGGGGTTTTAATGCTATCTCTTAGGGTGGTAGTTAAGGTTAAATGCTATAGTCCATATAAATCCTCACCATGATGCTTGGTAGAGCCAGAACTGAACCTGCTATGACCTGAGGCATTATTAATAGAAGCAGTAGTAGAGACATAATCTGTGCCTGGCCAAGTATTTGGTACTTTGTTGCTCAACGTATCTGATGGTAAGTAAACATTGAAAGGAGGTTTAGTGTCTGTCAAAACCTGAATGTAGCTGGTTCATTATAGTCGTGGTGGTCTCTGCCTTTACTTTTTAGTACCTATTATGCGCAAAGCCTTGTGGAATTTAGAGTAAGGAAATTTCACCCCATAGTAGGAAAGCTTGAAGTTGGAAGCATTAAGCATTAGACTTCACTGGGCAAAGAGTTTAATATGATGGAGGTTTGAGGCGAAGGACTCTGTTAATGGAGAGGAAGAAGAAAATATTTGTAGGTGGATCATAGCAGTGGGAATGGAGAGACGAGATGGATGAGGTATTTTAGAGGCTGCATAAAGAAATGTTGGTCTAGGCAGGCCTGCTTTGTGGAAGTTTGCAGCTGGGCAGACATGTGGCCTGAAGCCAGGAAGAGGGACTTGGTCAAAGATAACCAGCTTCAGACTATGTTTTTCAAGGGTGAGAACTGAACCTTCATGGAAGATGGGATTGAGAATCACGGAAGAAGAGGAAGAGAGGAGTGCATGGTTCTATTCTTAAGAGGAGTACTCACACTGAATAAGAAGGTCACACTATAGAATTAGGAAAAACCTTGAGCATACAGGACTCAGAGAATGAAAGAAGAGGGTGTCAGGGTGGGGAAATCAGCCAGATCTTAGTGCTGGCAAGACGAGGATGGGCACAAAGAGAGAAATGCCCCAGGTCGCTGGTGACTCAGAGAGTAGATTCACATAGATACCTGAGGCTTGCCTCACAGACTGTATGGGCCCAGCTGTCAAGAAATGATGGCCGCTCTTACAGTGAGAAGGCTGATGAGGGAAGAAATGAACTCTAGAGAAATGAAGGAAAACTACACAACATTTGCAGACATGGAGAAAGTCAGTCAGGAGAGGTCCAGATATGAACCCCATCAGTACACAGGGCCAAGAGTGCCCAGGCAAGGCAGAAGAGGTGGAGACTACAAGACTGACTGCTTGAAGGTTGATTGTCCTGAAGACAGGAAATTTTTAGGCGTGGGAAGATGGTAAAGCAGTAGCAATGTAGCAGATTCCATCAGAGTTTATCCCCTCTGTTGGTATTAGTCGCACTGTCCCAGTAACTGACAACGCTCATTCCCTAGCCACTTTGGCTGAGTAGGGTAGGAATCTTAATTTTTACTGGGATGCCCACTTTAGCACCTGTCTGTAATCCCTGGGAGGAGGAGGCAGAGGATTGCTGTAAATCTGAGGCTAGTCTGTGCTGGAGAGTGAGTTCTGGCCCAAGCAGGGCTATTTAAAAAGACTTGGGTCTGAACTGTCCCCATCCACTACCCAAATGGCATCCATCTCCAGTGGCAAGAGGTCATACTTACAGAAAGAAGTTAGGTGCTTAAGATGAGGATCTGCAGGCATGGCGACTAGGGAGCATTCAGATGTTTCCTGCCCTGATTTATGGACCTGTGAGTCAGCTCACTAGAAATCTGCCACCTGTGTTCACTGCTAAGGGAGGGACTCCTAAATCTCCCTTTTTCCCCTGAGTGTGCAGAACTAGTTGGGAGATCCATGGGCCTGCTGGTGAGTCCCCAGTGTTTGTAGCCCATACCAGGTGTGGAGGACCCACTGCTGTGAGTGGTCACATAGCTGTCCTGTCCTTTGGGTGGCAGATTAAAAAGGAGATGCAAAGAAGAGTGGCACCTGCCATTCTTGGGCTCTTGATCTTGGGAAAACCAAATTGGGGAAATCCAAGCCCCCTCAGTAGATGCCTGCTGTAGGGAGCGGGTGCTGAGCCCATGCAGGCACAGATGGCAGGGGGCTGAGAGATGCTGAGTGAGTGGATGGGGGCCTCAGGCAGGCTCACTCTGTTTGCTTTCATCAACGTAGTTTCTTTTCCCTTTAAGAGCGTCTTCAACTGTGTCATTTATGGGGTTGCTTCAGCAGAAGCCCTCTTCTGCTTAAACATGAGCGTTCTTGTTCTTTTCGCTTGTCCCTCTCCGTTAATGCCTGTCTCAGGTATAGCGGAGATCAGTGCTCATCTTTCTTTGTTTGACATTAGTGGAAAGAAGTGAGTCAGTTCAGACTGAGATGGAAGAATTATCACAATGGACTGTCACAGGGTGGAAGGGTAGTTCTTTCTGCTTGGCTCTGGGAAGCTACTGGATAGTGGATGTCATCTCAGCCTTGAGACCTGAGTTTGAGAACCCGGAACCCACAAGATAGAAAGGAAGACCCAAATCCTGCAAGGTGTCCTCTGACCTTCACATCTACACAGAGGCGTGTGTGCACCTACATACAAAGATAAACAAACAAGCAAACATGTGAATAAAAGTGTAACAAAGCTATTAATAAAAGTTCCTTCTGCTAGAGGTTGACTTTTCATTTTTTGAGGGGGAAAGTATCCTTGCAACAGAAAGCAGAACACTGAAGAAGAATGGAAATGACTGTCCTCCATTTGTCCACTGTCTGTTCTAGGCTTTTCTAGATTAATCTTCAATGTTCTTATTCGTTTATTCAAAAGTCGGCTTTTGAAATCCAGCTTCTTTCAGTTGCCTCTGCTAGGGTTGTAGAGGGATCCTAATAGTTTATTTATCTGTCTTTGTGGGATTTAAAGTACAGCACGAGAGATATGTAACAAAAATAGACAGTGAATAAATGGGTTGTTGAAAGTGGATGCCATGAAGAGAGTGGACAGAAGCTATGGGGTTCTGGGGTGGCAAAGCACCCAAGACCTTTGTTAAACAGTAGAGACTTAAGTAAAATGTAGGAGTATACCAGACTTGTGAACATTTTCCTCTTCTCTTCCTTCTCTTTCACTCCTTCTTCCAAAGGTGGGTTCACACTGTCCATACTATTTTGTAACTTGATTTCTTAACCCATTAATATAATATAGACTTCTTCCATCATAGTGTGTCAACCCTACTGTCATTCTTTTTAGTGTACAGAATTCCATGAATACAGATGTGCACACACACATATATATATATACATACACATATATGTACTTTCAGGTACATACACACATGTTTTGCATGTACACATAGGTCTATGCACATCTTTGTCAGTTTTTCTCTGATGTGGTAACATGTCTGATGGAAACTAATTAAGGGAGGAAGGATTTCATTTTTCAAAGGGTTCAGGAGATGGTCACTTTATGTTTCTGGGCCCAAGATGAAGCAGAAAGGACACCAGGGCAAAAGGGTCTGGTGGAGAAAAGCTGCTTACCTCCTGATGGCCAGGAAGCAGAAATGGGGATATAGGAATGGCTCAGGACAAGGTACAGCCTCTTAGACCATGTCTCCAGAGGCATACTTCCTTCAGTTAGCCCCCACCCCACAGTCTCCAGAACCTCCCAAAATAGTGACATCAGCTAGAGACAGCTCTCACAGGAGCCTGTGAGGGACATTGCACGGTAACAGCTTAACTGTCTGTGCATCTTTGTGGAGTGACGTTGTACATACTTACGTGGTTGCTGACGTGCGAAGGGAATGTCAGCTATAAGGTGTGGTGGTGTGACTCAAAATACAGGAGCCCGTTTAAGCTGGTTTTAATATTCTGTATAAACTTTTTTCTCTAAGTGTGTAGTGACTTCCATTCTTTCCTGTTTCTGTTGTCTTAATTCTTCCCATTTAATTCCCATTCTGCCCTTTTCATATGCCCATTTCTCTGATTTCCTTGGAGTCACAGCATAGAGACCTGGTTTAATTCATATTATTGTTACCAGGGAATCTTTGTATTGTGGAGATGAGGACTATGCATAATGTAAAATACATCTCTGGGGCCAAGAGTGGCATTTGTTTGGAGAAGGTGGTTTCGTGTGTGGGTGGGATAGAATGCACAGTGCTTTCCCAGGGAGTCAGCTCTACTTCTTTTTAATCTGCCGTGTCTCCCCAGTTATACCATCCTATTCATAGAGTTGTTGGTTAACAGCCATCCATTCATTCAATCATTTATTCATTGAGTCACTTAATATCTGAGCTCTGAAATTCTATCTCAAGCTTTAGGTATTAGATAAGTGATATGGACAGTTTCTACCTTCATAACACATATGAATTAACAGAAGGAAAGCATGGAATGGGGAAAATTTCCAACAAAATACCCCAATAAATAAGTAACACGTTGAGCTGCATTGTAGTAACTACCCAAGAGAGAAACAGTCATATTTAGACTAAGTGTAAGGTAAGCTAGGGCATCTACACTGACGTCTAAAGGGCAAAGAGTAGTGGTTGAGGAAGGAAGGGCAGGGGCTGCCCAGAAGAAGCTTGCCTGGCCTGGACCTGAGGTCTGATGGAGCATGCTGTGTTGGAGGGATCACAACTGGCCCATGAGTCTGGAGCTTGGCAAGAAAGGGTAGCAGGTCAGCGGCCTGGCATTACGCCACACCATGGATTTATTCAAAGTGCAGTGGGAAGCTGTTCAAAGGTCTTAGACAACGAAATGGCACAGTCTCCTGGACATTTCAAAAAAGATCAGCTAGATGGGACAGATCTATTTGATGGAGTCAAAGCGGAGACAGCAAGACAAAGAGGTAGGCTTTGCACTACTCCCAGACATAAATAAAAACAACTGGGCTGAAGACAGTGATGATGGGTAGGGAGAGAAGACTCCAGGGATGGGCCCTTGCCCATAGTTAGCCTCAAGCAAGCTGGAGGAGTTCCCCAAGGACGTTTCACCCCGGAAGGATTTTGGTGAGCGTGCAGACACCAAGGGTCTACTTTTTCCTCATCTGCTCTCCTCCTTGTGCAATGGGGTGTGGCTGTGTCAGTGGGCTGCTTTTGAATATCACTCCCTCTTCAGAGCTCAGACTTCTCAGACTTAGAGTAGGATAGGGTATAAACACAAGGGTGCTCTTGACACTGCCCCACCTTGGGTTCTTAATGGGACCAGCCATTTTTAATCATGATGTTAACCTGACAAGCCTAAGGAATGCTGGTAGAGAGGATTGGCTCTCATGGATACTGAAGATGGGTTTTTAAATACTGTTTTAAACATTTTGTTTGTGCATGTGCATGTGTGTGAGTGTGCCTATCATGGTGCATATACGGAGGTCAGAGAGCAACTCTAGGAAGTAGGTATTCTCCTTCTAACCTGGGGTCATGACTGAGTTCATATCTTCAGGCTTGGTGGCAAGCATCTTTACTTGCTAAGCCATCTTGCTGGCCCCCGGAGTTGAATTTTAAGTTATTTATTTTGCACAATTGCCAATTCCTAACATTTCTCCCCCCCCCTCTGTCTTTATTGGTCTCTTAGATGGGATACCTTGGTCCTACCACCACAGAGTGTGACTTATTAGTGGAACAGAACTTAGGCCGTGAGAAAAGAGTTTCTGACAAATCAGAAAGTTATTAGGTTATGGGGGAGACAGGGTTTTTCAGATGGGGCTTTGAGAATAGAGATACAATCCTTTCCATTGCCTTCTGAAAAATAAAAATATAGTTCTAAGACCAAGCTGATTCATCTCTTGGGGATACAGTCAAAGAGAGGAAGAAGTTGTCTCAATTTTGGTGAAAGACTTAATATGTTATGAAATATTGCTGGGCCCTGAAAAATGAAGTTCAATATTTGGTGGTCTCCAGCAGAGATCTAGGTTTATGCTCTGTGTGTATATGTGTATTTGGATACATTAGAATGTATGAGAGGGATGGAGAAAATTACATATTTTACTTATGGTATGCAGTGGAGTACAGCTCCTGGGTCACCTTCCGGCCTTCTTTATTGATCAGTCATGTTCTTCCACAGTGTAGTCCTGCGTGGAGACCAGGCAGGGGGAAACTGTTACTTACAATTGTATTTCAGATGCATAGTTTCCTGCTGAGGACGCGTATTTCTCAGAAACATGACATTTGCAGCTGGGGATTGTATATCTCAGATAGTAGAGTGCATGCAGGAAGCCCTAAGTTGAACCCCTAACACTATAGCATGAAGTGGGTACATTCCTATAATCTCAGCCAGCACCAAGGAGGAGGGTCAGAAGTTCAAGATTATCCTTAGCTACATAGCTACATAAGACTCTGTCTTGAAAGAGATAAGAAATACATCTTTTTTTTTATTCACTCCTTTGAAACACCTTGGATTTTTTGTTTGTTTGTTTGTTTTTGTTTGTTTGTTTGTTTCTGGTGTTAAACCTGGCAATCTCAAGGTCCTAAACAAAGTAGGATCTAGGAACCAGCGCTTTCCTTGCTCGTGACTGTTGTCCCTATGTCCTAATGTTTGCAGTCAGGGTTGTGTGAGCCAGTGGGTCCATGGTCCCCAATTCTTTAAGAAAACTAAAGTGGCCACCAAAGCCAGAGGACTAAGAATGGATCCTCCGCTTTATTCTCTCTCACTTTCTCCTCATTTGAATCACCCTGTATTGCCCTTATTCTCGAGAAGAAGTTCAAGTGCAAACATCATTGTGCTGGGAGTTTTGAGAAGGCTGTGGTTGAAGAAAGTGCCACCCATCAAAAAGAGAAGAAAAAGAGAATCCATTTAATACATAATGACTAGAGGGGGGAATCACATGATTAGTGTGTTCTTGAGGGAAGAATGTTTGATCCACCCACGACCCTGAATATTCTTATTGGGTAGATATAAGAATACAGTATTTCACATTGAACTCTGCCAATACCAGTACAGTGAAGGAGAGACCCCATCTTAGGGGCTGTATTCCTGGCTCTGGGAGAGTCCCCCCTCCCTCTCCTGTCCTCTGAGTAGGGAGAGGTTAAGCCTGGCCATTAACCCATAAGTGACCCAAATAGAATTTTCTGCCCCTAGGATCCGTTGATTGCCAGGTATGGCTTTGTGGTAATTCTAGCATTTGCAACCCAGCAATTTGAACCTTCTGTCTGCTTAAATGATGATCTTACATTGTAATGGTTGGTACTAAATCCTCTCGCTTTTGCTCCGTAGCCGCTGTTGTGACAAGAAAAGCTGTGGCAACCGAAATGAGACTCCCTCAGATCCAGTGATAATTGACAGGTAGGGACCACTCTTCTTTCACTGGATTCTTATTCCTCATTATAATGAAACACCTGCTTTGTGTCGCTCATGGGCGAGGGTTAGGATGCATGTGGCTGAAGTTTGCCTGTTGGTTCTGACTCACGTTGCGCCGAGTGATTGCGATTTTTGGGAAAGCCATCTGGAATGTTCTTTGGAGGCCTGTTTCTCGGATGGCTCTGGTTTCGTGCCTGATTAATGCTCATAAAGTAATATATACGTGTGTGTTCATTCCTCACTCTCTGTGGCTCAGTCCCCATGCCGTACCAGGAAGCTTCAGAAATAAAATAATAATAGTTTGTGATTTATGAAATGTGGTTGGGTGCTTATAAATATTTAACTTTTATTTGAAAAATGTTTGAATCATTATCACTTTTAGCTACAGTAGTTTTTTTGGATGTAATCCATCTACATTTTAAGGTTTTATTTATGCATAAAAGCAGTTTAAAGAGATCTGTGAACCAAGATTTTTCTTCTGTTATTTCCGGGCTTGACTGCAGCTCACACAGTATTGTAAGTTGATTAATTTATCCTGCTTGTCTTAATTATTGTGTTTTTAAACAGATCCATATTACTAATCTGACATGACCAAGTAAATCACTGCAGAACAATACATCTGTTTCAGTTTGCCAGTGCAGTTTTGAGTTGGTGTGCACACAGTATGCTGAATGGCATCCCAAATATTCATTTTACATTTTAATTATTGAAATTCATTGTATGGAAACATGGATGATAAACCATTTGTTACATAGCATTACTCATTGAGAGTTAAATGGCCCGGAAGCTTTACAGAGACTGTCAATTGTCAGCTAGGAAAAGAGCTAGCATCTTCTACTCATTGGAGGAAAAGAGCCTTCAATCAAATAAGGCAGCTTCCTTCATTGAGGAAATCAGTGACCAAACAGATACTTTTGGGCTTTGGTAATATTGTCTTAGGCAGCAGCACAAAGATAAAGCAAAAAAGTTAAAAGAGGCGAAGTTTCAATGTACGGTGATGCTGTCTGGTATCCGCTGAATGAGAATGGCATGCTTATCTGCAAGAGCAGATATTTCATTCATAGAATTGTATTTTCTGTTGGTGTCATTTGTGTATACCTTTCAGAACAGGGCTTCCTTTTTGAGGCAAATATTTCTTGCATTAAAAAGAAATCATCTCACTTAAGAGCCAGCCTGAATACTCCCCAAACTTTGAAACCGTAAGCGTTTTGCGGCATCTCATAGTCCTTTTCGATGTATGTGATGATGATGGCCTTCCGTGCCACTGGTAATGAAAACGAGTTTCCCCCTCTTTTGCTTGTGAATGGGTTAAGCTTTACAGTTCTTCGTTTGGTTTTAAGCTGTGACTCTGATGCAGAAGGCTGATATGACTGTGGTTTGAATAACATCTGATTTTGACCTGTTCCTGTGGGCTGCGATGGCAGGAGAAACTTGACTCAGCAGCGCTGTAATTAGCCCGCCCATGTTTTTGAAACAGGATTGTGTTACCTGGATTGCATTAGTGTGGCTTCTATTGTCGCCGCCTTGCATCTGTCCCAGTTGGGTACTTAAAACCGTTTTCTTGGCTGGGGGAGTTCAAACAATTTAGGCAGAATAAGTCTGCACTTTATACTGTGTGGTGGCTTTAGAGATATTATTTATGACAGCTATACTTTTTCTCCCCCGCTGACACCACCCCTGTTTCGGGTAGACAAAATAAAAGCCCTGAGCAGCTAACTTTAATTCTTTAAGGCAGGGACACTTTAAACACGCTAAGACATCCTGAATGTGCTCAAGTCCCAATATATATTTATTTGCTGCTGTTTGCCACTGTCTGACATGAGCTATCATTTCAGGCAATGAGACCAGTTGATAGGCAAAGTTCCCAGTTGGCTATTTCTATTTGCATGTGAGTTTTCAAAGTTGTTTGCCCCTTTATTTTGCCAAAGATCAGAAAAATAAACCTCCACTTCTGCCTGCCGATAGGTAAAAATTTCCTTTCTAAAAGTGAGGCATGAAAATCACAAGAACGTCAGCAAAGAAGGACAAAACAGAAAACCTTTTTTCCACTCCACAAAATTGCTGCAAAAGGGGAAAAATATGATGGCAACGGTGTTTGGATTTCAGTTTTCAATTTCATTCCGTGTTACTGATTGCATAATATCTGTTACGTGCTTAGGGTTTGATTTGCTTTCAGATTTATGGATACGAGTCTCTGAGCCTGCTGTACTCAGTAGCAACAGTCAGTTTTTATAATATGCATAATGTATGCAATATAAGACTGAGGGTATGAGCGGTGGTGGCCTTACATGTTGCCATAGCATTAACACACGTTCACCTCTTTTTGAAAGCTAATAATTTTTAGCTCCCTTTGCTTGACCTTCGGAATTTGGAAGAACACTGCTATTTTTATCAGTCAAAAGACTTTTAGCAATGATTATTCAGGAAAACTATTTATAGTGTAGATGGAGGAGGTTTTCTGGTCACACAGCACTGGTGCAGGGCCAGGCATTTCTGTGTAAAATTTTGACTATGTTATTTGTTGCCAGTTATTTGGAGACCTCAGTTTGGCAAGTGTGTGTGCCTGTGTGTGTGTGTGTGTGTGTGTGTGTGTGTAAAATGAAATTAACAAAATCAGTAGCTGTACAGACAAGTTTCTATTTCCTTCCAGTGGCATGCAACAAAGTAAGAAAATATGACCCAAATTACTTTTTTCAGTCATGACAATTTGTCAAAATGTTTATTGGAAAATTGCTGTGTGGTGTAGGAAGGGGCTTCTGGAGGCGACTGCTAGGTTACATTTCTACTCGATGCCAAATAGCTCGATTAAGAATCATAAAACCCCAGCCTGTGCCCAATGATCCAGATATTTGGGCTGTGCAGACATGGGAAAAGTCAAACGTGTTATGTTTAATAGCTGATGAACAGGAACTAACAACAACAAATTTCATTATCTTTGAGATAAAGGGCTATGTGCAATAATTATTGTTAAAGTAAAAAGCAAAAAATGACTTCCAGTTATTGAATTAAGGTGGGGATTGATTTAACATTCATGCACCAACTCAGATTTGAATTTAAAAGGTTTGCAATAAAATTCCTGTTTAGAAATTGAATACATTGTAGTTTTATTACTACAGTGGATATCCTTGTGTCCTAACCTTTTCCCGTGGAGTTATCTTAGTTCAATAAATAAAACCTCATTAGACTATTCCCATTTCAATGAGTTTATTAAATTTTGCAGGAGTAATTAGCATAAGCTGTGCTAATTTTTCTGGAAGACTAATGAAGGAGGTTCTTAATTAGGCTTACTTTGTAGGAATCAGAAAAGAGGATGATGACAAAAGTCACATAGGGTACTCTGAATTGGGAACCCACTTTCTCAGAATCCACACAACTTCTGTTTCTCCATGGAAATTTGGTTCTGTGCACTTTAACTGTACAAAAAGCAAAGACTTTCATTCTGTATTTAGTTAGTTAGAATGAGGAGCCTTGCTTGGTTAAGAAAACTTTTCAGTTTCTTAGACAGTCTTGTACTGGTGAGTCGGAAGAACACCGATGGCCTTACAAAATCATCCCTTTCTTCAAGTTTTACCATAGAGTTCCTTTCATAGGGAGCACTGATGTTTCTGGCCAGAATATGGGAGGCAGGGACAGTTCTATGTTGTTCTTCAATTTAGCATCAGTGTAATGGATGAAACAGTTTGACCAAGTGAAGGAAGGCATATGTTCTTAGGGCTGTGGCTCCTTAGCTGTCAACATACAGAATTTGTTTTTAAGAAGTAATACAAGATAAACTCATAAAGTGTGTCAGTTAAAACCCAATCCTTTCAGGAACATATATAATTGTTGTTCAAGTCATTTTGGATACCCCATAGCCAGTATTTAAAACTGAGTTGTTGTTTCTTTTTAAGCCCATCAACACACATTCTTCTAATGATTTGGGTTTCCTGTTTGCTAAAATCTTGCCTTGTCTGTCTTTTCCATTGTAAGACTCTCTGCGTCTATGCTTAGAGCTAGGAGATACAGACCCCTACATGTGACATTAAAGAGAATACGTGACTTTTGAGACACAAAAACCCTAGCCTGTCTGGAATCAGTTAATGCCATACTTATCCAAAGCTCTCCTAAAAAGAAGAAAAAAAGAACCAAGATTTGTTTGTTTGTTTGTTTGTTTGTTTGTTTGTTTTTCTGGAATGGTCTAGGGTTTTTCTACATCAAGTTCATTTCAGTAATGCCAACTGACTTTGTGAAGACTGTAATGCAAAATGGAATTGTCTGCCAGGAAATAACTAGGATGCTCATTTTACCTGCCACAGGCCACTTGACTAGAAAACTGTGGCCGTGGTGGGATTGTTCTGATGGAAATTTTCATTGAAGGTCCATGTTTTCATCCCAGAGGTCAGCAAGTCAAGGTGAGACACGGGAAAGCAGTGCTATCTTACCATATGTAACTTCCTTGATTAACTTGTCGCCCACATTTTTACCTGACCATGTGACCATCAGCATGGCAGGGAAACAACAGTCACATGTAGATTCAGGATACTCACAGGCAATTTTTACCACTGTGCATGCATAAGAGAATTTATTTCCCTGAATTTCTGAAGGCATAGAGATCCTCCAGCGAATAACTTCCTTCTGCCTTTGTATCATCGATGGTAAACTCCCAAATCCATGCGACATGTTTTTCTGTCTCTGTGTCTCATAACAATGAAATCCTTCACTTAGATCACTTCTCAGCCTGTGCATTACGACCCCTTTGGGAGCCAGGTGACCTCTTCACAGGGGTCTCCTAAGACCATCGGAAAACACAGGTATTTACATTATGATACAAACAGTAGCAAGATTAAAGTTATGAAGTAGCATTAAATAATTTTATGGTTTGGGAAGGGAGTCAACGTAACATGAAGAACTGTATTAATGGGTTGCAGCATCAGGAAGATTGAGAACCATTGACTTAGATGATCATGAAGCTATGCTCCCTAAATATTGCAAACGAGAGGCTTAGCAAGATTCATGACTTCAGTTTATTGCTCTTTCACTTCTTATATTCCTCTTCATCCTGTCATTCGGAAGGGCTAACCAGCGGGCAGAGAGAACTGCCCAGCACAGCATGCAAGCTGCTGTGTGGGTCACCAAGAACTAGAGGTGCTAATGCGTTTCTCAGATCTCTGAGAAACCTTCCATACCACTTAATTTCCTAACTCTGTTCAGTTAAAACCAAAAGAAGAGGAATCCATTCTCTAACGCTGCCCCAGGCAGGATAATTGCTGAACTTCTGGTTGCTCTGAGAGGCTTATGCCTTTTCAACAGTGGAAAGTCAGCATCGACACAGAGCATGAATTTACAGTTGCTTTCTAGCCCTAGTGCATTTAAACATTTGTTTTCTCAGTGGGAATTCACATGTGATTATTAGCAATGAGACTTATGGGAGCAAGTATCAGTCTCGGTTTTACACATATCAGATGGTACCGTTCTGAGGATGAGCTAAGCCCTGAACACTTGGGTATGTATGGTTTGCTACTGTGATTTAAAAAAAAAATTACTAATACAATAAGCTAATAGCAGTCTAGATTCCATTTGCTATCAGCTATTCTCAAATACACAACCAGAATGCATTAAAATGCATTTCAAATATGCTGACAGTAGATCATGATGCAAAGTATTTCTGTAGGGCGTTACACTAGAGCAGACACTGTGTAACAAGCGACGGCAGTTTTCCTGTAAATGAAATTATGGCACAACTTCCAAGAAAGGTTTTTAACAGTGCTTCAGGGCATCGACAAGTGTGCGTGTGTGACACAGCCCGTGTATGGGCTCACAGGGTGGCTTTGTGTTTCACGTCACCCTAAGTCTGTTTCTGTAACAGTTTGGGGAAAACGTAGGAAGGCTCTGCAGCCTCCTGTGTGCCTGCGATGTGGCACAGTTAGTTGGTGATGATAATTCGTCAGGATAATAAGCATGCTTTTACTTTCGAATAAGTTGCTTAGAGTTGAAGACAAGCGAAGCAAACCCCCTGTGAGTGTGACACTCCATTGCTATAAATTCTCATTTCATACTACTACCAGTATCTGGCCAAACTCTCTAATTAAAAAAGAATTTTGGCCAGATATGTATATCTGGCCAAAATTCTTTTTTAAATATATATATATATATATATATAAAACAACAGAAAACAAAAAACAAAAACAACCCACTTAGAAGTTCCCGACTAAAGAGATGGTATTTTGATCATTTTCATTTGCATGAGATGTTATCTAAACTAGACTATCAATTCTTTCTTCTCATCCCCTCCTCTCCTTTCCCTGCATCCCCTATCCATCTCTTTACAAGCCATGTAACTATATACACCGTTCAGGACAGTATAAAAGTGACTCCTATTGCAAGCAGTGAAATATGGTGAACAGTACAGGTTTGTCTTTGGTTGTGCGCTGTCTTTAGGAGTGTGGGTAGATGAAGATAAATCTCCCTTGAAAACTATTTCTCCAGTTACAAGCCTTTGTCCAGAAGCAAATGAGGGTTTTAATGTTACGGTACTTGTTATAATAGAATTTCAATTGCCTTAACTCTGGTAAAGCATGAAGCAGAGAGAGAGAGAGAGACAGAGACAGACAGAGAGACAGACTATTCATGGAGAGTCAAGTCCTCAAACAAAACAGAAAACTTTATTGCATGTTCACTTGTGCAAAAAGATGTAGCTTATGAAATTGATCAGGTAGAAACAAGCCTTTGGCATTTCATCCTTCTCAGATGGGAAAAGTGATGTTTAGTGTGCTCTAGTAACTTTTAGTTTTAAAAGTTAAAACTAAAGTGAATCAGTTGTAAACATGCCCTCTTTCAAATTCACTTGTGAAAACTTGACTAGACAGGCTGGCAAATGAGCTAGCTCTATCCCACACAATAACCTCCAAAATGGCCCTCGATAACCACAGCAACCCACTAATTGTTCAAAGCACAGTAGTTTCATAATGTAATAATAATAAAAAAGTAATGGTGGTAGGCAACACATCTTTAATAAGATATTGTCCATGCCTTTGCCATGTGCTACTGGAGCTGCCTCTCACTCGGTGGCCTTTTGATTCCTCTCAATAAGATTATTTCAAATACTCTAATCTGGAATCATTGACATGAATACAAAAGCCTAGTGACATCTAATAGATGCCTCTTAGCTTTGCTTTAGCTCTTGTTCCTTTCCTTTTTCTTCTCTTTTTACCTGACTAAAAGCTTATGGACACTTGGGCTCTGTCGCTCAGGAGCAGCATGGGGGGTTCCTCATGAAATATAAAGGAAGAAAAAGACAGACAGAGGCCGAGTAAGCTATAGAATGGAGGGCCATAGACTAAAAGTAAATGGCAGCAAATCCTCCTCTGTACACTCACTCCTCCTTTTCTTGTTTTCTTTAACACTTTAAGTGCCAGGGAAAGGGGGAAAGAAAAGAGAGTTAAATGAAGTGAAGTGTGTGCCAGCCAGCCTTTTAATCTAGATGTGGTCACTGTCTGTATTACACAGAGATTGGGTAAGATTGTCAAACTATAGTGTAATGACTACAGGTTTTTTTTGTTTTTTTTTTAAGCCCTTGTAATCAAACCCTTTTTTACCCATCCTCTGTTCAGCTGACCAAACACTGTGCTATGTTCCGGGATGGATAGTGTGTGAGTGAGAGGCACTCCTATGCAGGGTGTGAGTACTGGGGGCTCGTGAGGCTCTGTGGTGAAGGTGGGAGTCTTTCTTGTAATCCACGAATTGAAAGTGATCAAAGCAGAATGTTAAAAGATGTTGCTCTGTGTCATCAGGTTCTGTGTTTTCACATCACCTTGAACCTGCTGGAGCTGTGAATGCTTGTGTGGGTGAAGGGCCTGCACTGGAGACTCCCCAAAGAGGAGTTATTCCTGGGGACTCATACTTTTTCTCCCCCTTCTCCGAGCAGTTAGGACTGACCAAAGCTCTCTTTTACTCTATTTCTAGATCTGACAACTACTCTCTTGGCAATCTATCACTGTTCAATACTTAACTATTGCATTTCCCACTTTAAAAACCATGTTTCCCATTTATTGATGTTCTGATCTGTTAGTAATATCTCACAATTAAAAATAGTTTGGGGTGCACTCTTTTTTTTTTACATTTTATTTATTTAACTACTTTACAGCCTGATCCCAGCCCCCCTCCGTCTTCCCAGTCCCATGCGCCTCTTACTTCCCCATTTCTCCCTCTCTTTTTTCTCAGAGAAGGAGAGGACCCTAAAGGGTACCAACCCTCTGCGGCATTGGGTGCAATCTTAAATGATGTCGTCCCGCCAAATGGAAAATTAGCTTGAAGAACTTTAAGATTGCCATTAGGTTTGATCACACACACACACACACACACACACACACACACACACACACACACCAGAAAAGAAGGCAGAAAGTGAGCATTCTCTTTTAGCTATTAGAAAGATTTTTGGAAAAAGAAGTTGGTAAAGTATTCACTTAGCGATCTTTGAAACCATTACCAGCAATTTCAGAAACCTCTGTGTTCCTAACTGGTCTTGGTGTTTTCTTAAAGCTAGATTCTAATCTCCGCTGCATGCTATCTGTCCCAGAGTATCTTCAAACAACTCGATACCTCCTTCCCATAGTTCCAGGCAAGGGTTGCCCTGTTCGAGGCATCTGTATGTTCTTATAAAGACTATCTTTAGGCATAATAAAACAAAGCCAACAAAATCCCTGGTCGCTGCGAATTTAATTGTCAGTGATGGCGTAATGCTTGCAGATTTTGAACACTGTAAGGGGTGATATTTCAGAGGATTTCTTTCTCACTAGTGATCTGGTGGGGCCTGGAGCCTAAGGGACTAGTCCCTGAGCAAGTGATAACAAACTCCTACCTCCAGTCTCACCACCCTTCATTACCTAGTGAAGGAGTTTCTATTACTTCATGGCGTGAGGTACTTTGATTTCACTTTTCTTGGTAGCTGCATTTCATCCTTCATGTGTTTCTCTAAACACAATCCCCTAGCCAGTTTCTTAGTTATTGTCACACTTAACCTGTGGGGTTGAAAATGAAAGTAATGACCCAGAGAGAAATACAATGAAGGAGCAATACAACGACAAAGATAAAGACTCTGAAGCTTCCTTTCAGGTCAAATTCTTCATGACTGCTAAGTATCTTTGCCTTAAGAACCTCAGTGCTCCAGTCTCCAAAATGGAAACATTCATCTCCATCGTGGATTACAGCTGCAATGGAGGTCAGTCCCTAGCATCATACACACACATACACACACACACACACACACACACACCCATATGTAAATACAATCATTTTCATTATCAAAATATAACAAGGCTTACAACACCTAATAAACACAGGAGTTGGGACATTCCTAGGCCTTAAAATCAGACGAAAACTGAGCCTAATATATTTTATGTGGGTCACTTGCACCCTAATGCCAGAAGCACCATGGTACTTTTTAATTTTTAATTTTTTTTTTAAATAAGATGAGTTACCTTTCTAAGATAATCATTGTGGCTGTGCCTTCTTGGACAAGAGGTCACTCATTTCTTTCTCTTTCCGCAACTATTTATTGGGCTTCTACTGTTTGCCAGACACCGTGGTCAGGACTGTCCAGAAAAGCTGCAAGGGGAGACATAGATTCAAACTGCTTTTTAAATCTGACATGGTTCCTGGAATCCTGTCGCTTTCTCAGTGTCTCAGAGTTTTGAGGGGGGTGGGATATGTTGAAATAGTAAATAAATATTTTTGGTTTTTTCCCTTTGTCTTTTGAGACAGGGTCTCTTATATCCTAGGCTGGCCTTGAACTTGTGATCACTGAGCCTTTCTCCTGAGTATTGGGATTACAGGCACACACTGCCATCCCCAACTATATTGATTTCTTTAAAAATAGAAGAATACAATATAAGAGTAGATCCAAGGTGCACAGGAAATATCCCCTCAGGCTGAAGTCACCCTATACCTAATGGTACTGAACTTGGGCAAACCCCATGGTTTCATTTACACTGCTCTGACATAGTCCGCATGTCGGGTAAGCCTGCAGGCAGTGGAGTCAGATCCAATCCCAGCTCAGCTAGCTCTGTAGGCCAATGGGCAGTTCAGTTGCTCTAAGACCACATTTCTTCACTTATAAGATGTGTCAGCACAGAGCCTGGCACACAACACACGGAATGGTGTGCTTGTCGTGTTTCGAATACAGGCTGGGATGAAAAGACTGCTAGGACCCTTTGTGGGAAATCGGAACTTCAGCATCTTGTGGTGTTGTGGAACACAGTAGGGCAGATGGACCTCAGGAACCGATGACAGCGTGCTTATGGGGTAGCGGACCCAGCTGCTGGTTGTTGCCTATCCCCAGCCTTCAGCTGAGTACCTTTGCACACGTGCAATAGAAGCTTAGGGTGTGATTTTGTGAAATGAGAGGGTTGAGAGAGAGGCCCAGTTGTCGAATGTGATGGTCTCATCTCTGCCTAAGGACAGGCCCGTTACAGCCACACAATCAAGTGAGGTGGTATTGCCATTAAAGAATGACAGGAAACAGAAAATGCAGGATAAAATATTAAATTTGTTTCAGATAAAAATGTTAATCTTCACACTATTACCATGCAGATCTCCTTGTTGCCTAACTGTTTAATTGATCGAGTAAATCACAGAGTAGACAAGTAAGTGAAAACCCCTGCTGTTGATGCTCACACAAAGCACATTTTCAGGAGTATATTCCGTTAAGCAGTTTGTCTATTATACATGTTAACATGAATTAAAGAAAATAATATGCATATGTCCCATCTTGAGGAAGGTAGCATGTTTCAGAGATTTTTTTGGGGGGGGGGTGAGAACCTTTTTGTAGGGGAAACTTAACTATGTCTCATCACTATCAAATGTGAAATTAGTATTATGGTAGCCCGTGTTTGAGCATAGCAATGTGGTATTTTGTGATGGAAGGGTTAATCAATTCTCCCTTCTCTCTCTCTCTGCCCCCACCCACAAGATCCTCCTGTCCTTCAGCCCAATCCTATCATGTGCCTCGCTGACGCTGAAAGAAGGGCTTGAAGTTGCCCATAGGGCATCCCTTTTCCCAGCCTCCTCCGAGGTCTCCTGGGCAGATGGGAGCTTGCCTTCTGTCCTTGGGACTCACAATCTAGCCAGGCTCCGGGTTCAGCAGCCTCGCTTGTCTGACCGGTGAGCTGGCGAGGAGAGGAGACAGAGATCTCTCACATCTAATAGTATACATCTCTGCGGCTGTAGCAGATGCCTGCTTCAGGAAGTTCTTCCTTATTTCCGTGATAAGGTGTCATTCATCAGAGCAATGTGCTGAACTAATCAGGTTAATTGAGAGGCCTAGAATCTGCACTGAGTCTCTCTCTCCTTCCTGTTAAAGGCAGATAGCGCAGACAGAGGGCTTATACTTTCTTTCCTTGCTTTCCCTGCAGCTTCTTAGATCTGCAGGAAGGCAGAGAATGGAGACTCAGCAGAATGCCATTGAGCTCCATGAACATGGCTTTTTTTTATATAGGACAGAAGAACTTTTGAGGAAATAGCCACCCTTCTGAAGATTGAGAGATTGAGTGCTTTCAAGTGTCTGATATTGCTTTTTGTCTGTTAACATTTACTCCCATCATTTCAGATCAGCCAAAAAAAAAAGACTGATGGAGGGTCCGGTCAGTAGCCTCCATGGGTATTTTATTGAAGATTGAAACTTAAAAACAAACAAGTAAACAAACAGCAAACACCCCACAAAACTGTGGTATGTCATTAGCTCATCAGTTACGTGTAGCTTCTTTAATTCCTTTGGTATCTGAAGTGAACACTGAAGTGCGTTGATGGCTCTCTGGGCCTCCCCATGAAGTGAGGAGCAGAGGAGAGAATTGAGCTGATTCAGCAAGTTCCCTTTTGGGGTGGATGTCTCCTTTCCTCTCCTCTCACAACGATTAGTCCCCATTTAATGTTGAATACCACCATTGACCATTCTGCATCTCCCCCCAACCTCATTCCACTCTTTTACTATTATTTTTTTTTTCTTGGAAGTTCCAGGAATGACTTTAATTATCTCCACAATCAAATTCTCATTGCTGCCTCTGTGCAAGTGTGTAGTCATAGATCGCTGGGATTATTTTCTTTAGCACTTGGGGATAGAGAAGCCGGTTGTTTCAAAATGAGAACCAGCTGGCCCTACAGAGCTCTCATTTAGTGGGGAGCCACTTTGTATACAAAGCCTTCGCTCAGGTCAGTCATTATGGGCAACCCCCAAACCAACAGTATTTGGTCTATCACTCTTTAGTAACTGTCCAGTGACAGGTGAACAATAGTAGAGTAGTAATAATAATAATAATAATAATAATAATAATAACAACCAGCATACTCAACACAGCTAAGCATATGGGTTTGGATATCCCTGTAACTTCTTCCTATGACAGTTACAGTCATAAACTTAGTTTTTTAGTGTGCGTGTTTTTTTTTTTAATAGTTATGGTGTGTGTGTGTGTGTGTGTGTGTGTGTGTGTGTGTGTGTGTATGTATGTAGCTTTAACTTTCTCTAAATCTAAAAAGTCAAATTAAGCTCATCTTTCAACATAATCTTTTATCTGAAAAGCAGAGTAGACAGAGGGAAGGCAGATAGCCACGTCGCTGGTCCCATTCATAGAACCAGTTGGAGGGCAACAATAAGTGCTGCCGTTTAGCATCTTTTCCGCCAGCTCGTGAAATAAAGGCTGAGCTGATATACCACGTATATTCCTCTGTCTTCCTAGTCTGCAGAAATGGCTTTGTTGTCATTCTCTGTTCATCTCTAGCACACAGGACTTGATTTGCAATGAGGGGAGTTCTCTCGCCAGCTTTACCAAATACTTTTGAAGTGTGTGAGGAGGGAAGGAAGCACCCATCATATAGAGCCATAGGAACCACTTGCTTATGAGAATAATCTGTTTGGAGAACCCAGCTTGCGTTTTCATAAGATGAGTGAGTTTGGGGGTGCAACATCCATTAAGTCAGAATGAAGATTTTTTAAAAAAAAATCCCATGTTCACACAGTTCAAATACAGTTAGCTAAATTTTAATCTCACAAACGTAAGAGATCATTTTGCATTACTAATAAGAAATATAGCATGCTTTTTTTTTTATACTGACATCAACACAATGAAATAATACGAAGAAAGGGCAAAAGACCTAGAAATTTTTTCCCATAGGGAGTTTGATCAATACACTGAGGGTCTGTTCTATGCACTTCTAATTATTTTTATTCTTAGAATTTCCATATTGAAACATGATTTGGGTAAAATCTTATCTAATGAGTTTTTCTTTTTGTTGTTGTTTAACCAAAGACTTTAGATCAAATTATAATTCAGTTGTATATTTTCTGTGTCTCTTTTAAAAAAAAATTCTGTGGGATTTTTTAATATATAAAAAAACCAAATAACTGTTATATTTCCAGTCAGTCAAATTTGAACTGAATTTTACTTCCTGTTTCAAAGGTCAAGGCAGACTGACCTCAACAGCAGTGTGGAGGCTGCTGAATTATTCATGTCATTGACTTTGTGTCAGCTTCCACATTTGTGGAGAAGGATGTTTTATTCATTTATCTCATTTAGAGTTCTTCTCTGCACCTGTTTCTACCATTAAGTACCCTGTAATTTGCATTTGATGCTAATTTAGTTTCATATCAGCCTGGTCCCCCCTTGTTAATTTAATTTTCTAAGACCCTTTTCATTACAGTAGAACTGTTTTTCCTCTTTAAAGCAAACATCTATACAAGTAATTGTATAAACTGCCTTTTAAATAATATCTTTTAGAAGATTCCATCGTTTAATTCCTTAATTTCTATAATTAGCCATGGTTTGATTAATGTTTCAAAGGGTTAAATTAAAATGCAGAATTACTCAAATACATACTTGAATAATTTCTTAAAGACTGAAGGGTTAGCATTGTAGAATTCTGGATGATTCTCAGAACCGTGCGCCTTAGAAGCAGTAATTTTCTTTATGTAGAACGCTGTTTAGTTTATGAAGGGCAAGGCCTTTCAAATCACTGCACTCCCAACATTAATTGTGAAATGTTAGCTTTTTTTCTTTCATCAGACTTCTGATAGATGGTGGCTCAAAGTGTCTGTAATATTAGTAATGACATCCCCAAACAACAAGGGCAGAATTTGGTCCAATTCCTTGGACTATTTTCGAAGCTCAGGCTAATGAATTCCTGTGTTACATTCCAGATTTCTCTCTCATCTTAAACCCTCATTTCTGTCTGCTGCTTGGAGTTAGTTTGCTTGGGAATCTGTCAGCTTCTTGGATGAGTTTTCAGCTAGCTTTCTGTCTTTTATATCTATATGGGTACGCCTGGACTACAACTGCCACCTAGACATCATGGAAACTAGGAGTGTGTTGTCTGAAGGAGGCCTGACTGAAATGGCTGTGACCTTGATGAGAGAGAGGCCACATCCCCAGGATGTCTGTCAGGGGCTGGCCATCATAAGAACAAGAGTCTTATACATAAACTAGGTAGGGAGACCCTTAGACTGGGAAAGGCATTTCTCTCATTCTGTTCCCTGCAATTGTTTGGAGGGTACTTGACACAAGAGTGTCAGTATTCCTGGATCCCTCTGTGGTGTAAAGGGGTGGGGGGTATTTAGTAGAGTATGAATCAAGGTCTAAATAGTGTGGAAATCACTCACAAGAAAAATTTTATCCATGGCCAAATATTACTGAGAAATCAGCCCAAAATTGGTGTGACCCCTTTCTCCGCTTGGGCTGGTCTGTTTTTTGTTTGTTTGTTTGTTTGTTTGTTTTTTATATTCTCTGGGGATACCAGTGGCATTCTAGAAAGATCTTTCTCAGGCCTGTGGAAGAAGAATATGAAGAGGTCTTCCTCCCCTGCCTCCCCCCCTTATAAAGGCCTCCTGGGGACTGCCTCATACACCATTGTTGTAGCAGGCATCTTCATTATGTTGTTTTTAAGCAGAGCTGAGAGCAGGGAGGAAGATGCTTGGAAGTTCTTTGAGCTTGGAGTTTTTCTTGTGTACTGTCTACCACAGATGAGTTTTCATGGTCTTTAGCTTGTTTAGTTTTTGAGTTTTGTTTTGATTTTTGCTTTCCGTTTTTTGTTCGTTTGTTCTTTTGCTTCTGCAGATGGACTTAGGGCAATGTGGGAAATAATAGGAAGAATAGATGCTCTTCATTTACAAAATATTTGCTTCTGAGCAAACCCTATATTCCTGTATAGACTTTTTTTTTTTTAAGTTAGGGGAAAAGTGTTTGCATTTCTAGAAAAAAGCTCTCTGAGGTTTGATTAAACAGGCAGATTAAAAAACAATAACCAATATTTATCTGACTTATAAGAATTCAGGAAAGGTTTCCCATCCAATTCTGGCTGATGCAGAGACTTCTATAGCAAGACGCTCATATCTTTAGCTACGAAACTTTAATCTTTACATAGACACAATAAGTGAGGGATGGACAACACCTCAGTCTTATCACTCACACACCCTTTAGAGGGAATGAAACAGAAAGCATGCAGGGCCTCACATTTTTTTTTTTAAATTTACTTTATTTTTTATAATGGGCAGAACACTCTGAATTACATAACTATAGTTTCTACAACATTAGCTTTTTTTTTTCTGCTATTGTTGTGTTATGTACCAATATCTTGGATGGAGAATGAATAGTTTAGGTCAGACAAGCCAACCCATCACCTAGGTAAGTCTGAAATGCTTTCCAAAGGAAAGACGATGAAACCAGGTTTCCATACAAGCTGAGCAGACTTTCAGAGATTTCAGTCCAGTCCCTTCATTTCAAGGATGGAGAGGCTGAGGTCAAGAGAAACACAGCAATATTGTCAAAGCTGTGAGTGGCTCTAGAGCCAGGACCATAAACTGAGTCCCTGGCTCTGCTTCCAGTAACTTCTGCTATTTTTCTGGATGCCTGGCTCTCACTGTGCTGTCTATTTCACCTTCTGTGAAATCAAACTCAGGAAACTGTGCAACTTATGTTTTCTGGGTTTGGGCCCAAAGAAAGATTTGAGTTCCATGTCTTTAACAAGGCATCAAATGCTAGCTATGCTTGTAAGCAGCTGTGACAGTCACTGGGACAAGGAACCTCTACAATAGTCCATCCTAAAATTGCATTCTACCCTGTCAAGGCTCACACCTCACATGTTTGCAGCTATGCTGCTTTTACTATGCCAAAACACTGCGGGGGGGAAAAAATGGCATTTTTGTTTTTATTGTCAGAGCTATTTCATCAATAGTCATTTCCCAGTAGGAATTTTATAAAGAGTCTTTCAATTTCAGACATCTCCCCGTCCGCAGTTGTCTCTGCCTGTTATTTTTCTCTGGAAGGTACTGACATATATAAATATTGAACTTGGCAATTTTCAGAGTATAGTCCTCAGTTTAAAAATTATCTTATAGTTAAGCCTAAACAAACTTAATATATGGCCCTTTCCAAAAATAGCACTAAAAGAAATGGTGTATTGTTGCAGAATATAGTCCTGAAAAAAAAATCATGTAAAAGAGAAAGGAATGGGGCGCTATCCTTCTACCTACTCAAAACCACTTTGGTATATGATTTTAGCAAAGCCTGTAGGCTTGTCACACTTTTGAGTGACCAACAGAAGGAAAGAAGTGATAGGGAAGGTGCAGGAGAAATTTCTAGCCCATGGCATCATTTTATTCTGAACTGCAGGCAGATGATTCTAAAAGACAAAGGACAGTGACCTTGCAAGATGGGGATGGGATGTTCACCTCTCACAGAAAGGAGGAAGCAATGGTCATTTTCAGCCTGTGAGTGGTGAACCCATGAGGCCTGCCTAAAATGTCAATTTTGCATCTTGCTTCCGAGATTGGGATCAAATTGTGGTGAAAAGTCATATCTTCCTGGCTCCCTCCACCCACTGTCTGCTCATTTTGGACCAATGACTTAATTTCAGCAGGTGCGATTATACCACTTATGAATCTTCTTTGTTTTTCCTTTCCGCAAATTATCATAAGCTGTTTCACAAGCTAAATTCTTTTGCGCTTCCAAATATTTTAATGTCTGAAAGCAGGCAGAACAAATCTGTTAAACTTACCAAAAATGGTTTCACGGTGGAATGTTCTCTGGGTTGAGAGCTTTTGCTTATATTTAGAGATGGCAAAGACACTTACTAGTTGAGTCAATGGACTCCAGATAGAAGAGACAGACAATGTAACGGTGTGTATATTTATTTGATAAATGTTCTTGCAGCATCCACTCTATAAAGGACATTGGAGCCATGCACCTGGCTTGGGGAGTCCTCCAAGCCACTTGGTAGAACCTCTAGGGGGCTGACATATGAGGAAAATCATATTTGGTTTATACTTGTCCCTTTCAGACACTGCTGAATCCATCCATCTTGCTTCTACCAGTCACGTTGCTCTTGCTAGGCCATTGTCCTAGTGTAAATGATAGAGTCAAGGTGACTCATTTACTTAACCAGATTCAGTTTAGGTTAATCTCCAATGACACTCATTTCTATTTGTTGCCAGCTTCCAAGTATGAGCCAAATTCAAGTCTCACCTTCTCTTAAGGTGCAAGCACACTTTGGTTCCATCACAGATGGAACATGTTCTAAAGCTGAGGTTTTTTTTTTGCTTACACTGAAACTGAGGAGTGACTGGGTGTAGAATTCTGAGGCAGCACACAGGGGAGCTGGTGTTCAGGACTGCCTCTGTGTCACTTAGGAATGTGGGCCTCGGCAAGGCTCTCTCTTTCTCTGGGCTTCAGTCTTCTCATTGATATAAGCTCCCCCCCTTTTTTTGGTAATGATTTTCCTCCTGTGTGTGCCTGTAAATATGTCCAATCTTGTATCTGGTGTTAGAGGACAGTCTAGCGTTACCCTTGTGTGAGCACTGTGTGAGGTGTAAGGTAAAGAGTAACTTCACAGACAGACTGAACAACTAGCAGTATAGTCAACTAGCTTTCTCCCCCTTCATTATTGTGTCCAAGGTACCAGGTAGGTAATAAGGATAAAGCAGGAAGCATAGACCCCATCTGTTGCTAAGATGCACCTTAAGGCACAAGGTTACTGGAGGAGATCATTAGATGAGCTTCCTTCCAAGGCTAATTGAGTTGGCATATTTAATTCACTGGGAGCATGAGTTGGGGGAAGGGCTCTAGTGAAAGAAAAACTATAGGCCTGGGAGATGTAAGGAGAGTGGACTACCATGTTTCCTACCTGAGATGGTAACTCTGAGAGGCCATCGGTAGAAGATGCCAATGGATGCAGCATCCCACAGTTGTGTTACAGAGCTCCTCAGGCTTAGACTTATCTTCTGGGTAAAGAGACCTAAAAGATGGTATATGAGGTATTCATGCCAAATTACAGATAGTATTTGCTTATTCAGTGCATATTTATTCTTAGCCTACGTGCTTCATATGCGGAAATAGGTGGAAGATTCCTTTAAGGCCCCCAAAGTCTGAACATTTTAATGATGAAGTGATGAAGATGATGCTTTGATAGTTTCCTGCTCTTTCATATAGCAATATTCTGTACCCAGGTCTTGAGCTAAAAAAAAAAGAGAACTTCAGAAAAAATTTAAACCTGTTACTTTGTGACAGTGTGCTGAGAGGAACTTATATAAATGTGAAATTATATATATGTAAAATTATATATATAAGTAAAATTATATGGATATGTGAGATTATACATTTCATGTATGTATATTTGAAATTATATGTATATGTGAGATATATATACTCTAAGTACATATATATATATATATATATATATTATGTATATATTCTTTGTCACCAATTAGAATAAGGTCTCTCTCTCTCTCCTTCCTCCCTTTTTCTCTACCTCCTTTGCCCTTCCCACCTCCCTTCTTCCCCCTCCATCTCTTTCTCCCTTCCTCCTCGTCTTGGAATCTCCACAAATAAACATTATAATGTTTTGACAGATTCCCCAAAGAAACAACATTTTAAGCTCCATGGATAATGATCTCCGAGACTTCTCAGTGCAGAAGAAACCCTCCCAGGATTTCCTGTTTCTCATTTACTTTCCTTTGCTTCTTATTTTATGTCTGGTAAACCTTGACTGCAAGCAGGATCAAGTACTCAGACAAAATGACTACAGAGCTAATATACAGAGCATCAATTCTATAGAAATACTGTATAAAATTCTGAAGAAATGAGACTCATTGTTACAAGAAATCTATAAGCCCTTGGAATTTTGT
Organism: Psammomys obesus; assembly: GCF_907164565.1. Taxonomy (NCBI): domain Eukaryota; kingdom Metazoa; phylum Chordata; class Mammalia; order Rodentia; family Muridae; genus Psammomys; species Psammomys obesus. The sequence goes on along the minus strand of NW_026591597.1, from coordinate 1,498,033 downwards.
TGTAAATTTATATTAGCAATAATGACCTTGGTTCAGTAAAAATTAGCAACCAGCAAGGAGTCAGCAGCCCCATGGTGTTTTGGCCAACAATCTCTTCCAGTGGACATGAACTGGCCCTTTATCCCAAGAAAGTGCCCTAAGGTGGGGTCCCCTCCTCTTGCCATCTGATTATAATTTAACTTTTGATTTTAAAAGGCCCTCAGGAACAGAGAGCCAATGGATTGTGTTTTCAATATCTTAAGAAGTTTATTTTTGCCTTGAATGCATAATTGGATATCATCAAAAGGAACCGGCAAAGCTGATAATTACCTTATTTTTTATTTGGGGGATTCATTACTTATTTTATCCCTACAGTTCTGCTGGTTTGTACTGGGTTAGTATGTATGCACGTGGGTCATTCTGTTTGTAATTCTGTGGCAGACATGTAGAGACTCACATATACAGAGAAGTACGTTTGTGTGTGAGAGAGGGGGCAGAAGTAAGGGGGAGAGGGAAAGAGATGTGTGTGTGTGTGTGTGTGTGTGAGAGAGAGAGAACATACACAATTCTATGGTCTATAAACTAAGGGCTATAGACTGTGTCGACTTAGTCCTTTCCTGGGATATGGCTGTCCTGTGTTGGGTAGTGACTGACATTCACTGTTTCATGTCCTGTGTGCTATTATGTTAAAATTAATGTTGTTGGTGGTGATGACAGCAATAGCTAGCATTTCTTAAGCTACATTTCTGCTATGCATTCTCTCATTTGGACCTTGAGACCCTCCTTGGGAAGTGTTCCCTTTTCTCTGTTTTATAAGGAAGGCAAGCCCAGCCCTAGGAGGTTAAATAACATGTTCAGGTTCAGTGCTGCTGTTAGATAGGGGAGCCAGAATGCCAACCCTGCTGTGTCCAACCCCAAAGATCAGGATCTTGATCATGACACTCTTCTGCCTCACTATAAAAACTAACATTTCCATTTTTTTTTTTTGAGTGTGGCCTTGAATACATTCATTTAGGCAAATTTCCACCCTTTGCTGGCATAATTGCTATTCCTTTTGTTGGTCATTGCTCCCCTGGGCTTCCCTCAAACATGGTCAGAGGTGCCCCAGACTTTTTAAAGATTGAAGAAAGGCCACATGGCCTTGCATAATTTGACCGAGACAGCTGTGCAGTGGGCTGTCTCATTTAAATTACAACCACAAAAAGAGATGTGCCGGCCTTCATGGACACAAAGCTAAGGGCAGGAACATGAAACCCCGTTTCCTAAACCTGCCCTGGGCTGCTGTCAAAGATAAGCAGCCTTCTCAGCTGAGTCTTGGGAACCGCTGAGGAGTCAGCTAGCTCCTGCCCACCCCCAATTATCCCCCCCTCAGGCTGCTCCTGAAGGCTTGTCCCCTTAAACTCCTAGGGAGAAGGATGTGTTTGGATAGTAATTCCAGCCTGGCAAAGCCAACATGAGGTGGGAGCTTGAAGGAAGTTAGGGGGAAGGATAAAGGTGGTTAAAAGAGCATCTCAGTGTGGCTGGGATTTAGGGAAGCCCATTACCTAACACTGATACCCACAGGAGCCACAAGCCCCATCTCAGGGAGATTCATGCCTGCGATGGGACAAGCCTGCTTTTATTACAGGCTCTGATTCCAAGTTTCACATATGTATTTCTACACTGGCTGCCTTTCTCTATCTTTCAGAGTTGGGGGTTAAGACTCCTACAATCTGTTTCCTTTCCATACATAGTTTCCCCCCCCCCTCTTTAAAATCAAGAGAAGTGCTCATCCAATGCCTGTATTGGCATGCTGTCTCTTCCTTTGAGGAAAGTTTTTCTTTTATTATGTTTCCCCCTCTCTGTTTAGTGATCTTTAAATATAATTTACTCTGTTATTTTGTTTCCTAGCCCTTTTTTAAAAATCACTCCTAGTAGATGTTTTCCAAATCAGTTTTCTTCCCATTTTTGTATGTTTGTTTTGTTTTAATAAGTGTGCCCTTTTGAAACAAACATAGCAACTTTCCCAGAGAAGCCAATAGCAATGATTGTCTTTTTACGGGTAAGTGTAGCATGAGCCTGTGTGGGGAGGCGCCAATCACATTTGTGGAAATACATGATTGTAGCATGACTTTCCTATTACAGTAATTAAAGCCAAGGAATGTATTTTAGGGCTCTTGTTGAGGGTGAGTGGAGTTATATCTGGTGGGTTACAAAACAGAAAGACAAAAAAGTTGGATGGGGATTTATGGCAAAGAAGAGAATGGTGGGAGGGAGGATCAGTGAGGGCACAGGGATGTCTGTGACCAGAATGTGTTAGACAGATAATGCGTGAAAGTGTCAAAGAATAAACGAATGTAAAAAAGAAGTACATGTATTAAAAAAATATGTAAACTGTATCTGTAAGTACATCCTATGGATAAATAAATTGGATGAAAGTTAGAAGCACGGTCAATGGAAGACAGAGATGGCGTTTCTCCTTAGAGAAAAAAAAAAGTGTACGTGTGTGTGTGTGTGTGTGTGTGTGTGTGTGTGTGTGTGAGATAAAACGAACTTGGACAAACTGCATGTGTTGGGCTGTGATTGTGACTACTGCAGCTCAGATCTGCCTGGATGGAGGCCCTCGGAGCAGAAACACCCCGTTTCTCACCCCCCCTCCCTGCTCCATGACTCTCAGTAGTGGCTTTGTGGGACCTCATGAATTACTTCTTACAGTTGGGGCTCTTTGGTGCCGAGCGCGCTGTGGGCAGCGGAGCCCAGAGCCGGGCAGGCGGTGTTTGTGCTGTTGTTAGCGACACGTAGCGAGTTCCTCCTGAACGGAAAGGCCCCGGCTCCAGTTTGTCGCCAGTGAAAGCCGAGTTGCACGGCACATGTGGAGCTGAGCTGCCGCCTGGGGGTTGGGGACCAGTCTGCAAAGGGGAGGGGCCCAGCGCCACCGGGTATTTATTTGGAGGTGGGGATGGGCAGGAGTAAAGGGGTTAGGGCGCATGCAAAGAAAACAGCTGGAGGGGAGCAGGGAACGCAAGCTATGACTGACCTCCTTAATGTCACTCCCCACCAATTACATCTCACTACTGGTTGGAATATTTGAGAGAATTAAAAAAAAAGTACCCTTTGTAGTGTGGCTTATAAATGGCTCTCTTTGCCAGGATATCCTGAGCCTGTCTCTGGGTGGGTTTTTCCGTGGGTGAGTTGGTTAGGAGATATCTCCTATCCCTTTAAGACGTAAAAACATGTACAAATGTAAATGCAGAGACTTTAACACTCCCCCCCCCCCCTTCCTAACATTCATATAATTGCTGTTAAGCCACATTGAAAACCCTGGGGCCCGGTGTTCGCCAGGGTAAAGTTACATTTCACAAGCAGAAAATTGACTCACCACTTAGGAAAATTGGCTACCAATTATGTGTCAAAGGCTCTAAAGTCAGAGCTCAGGTTTTTCTTTTCGCTAGAATGTGGTATTAAAAGGAGCACAGACAAGCCAGCTCCCTGGCCCCTCTGCCCTCTTGGGACCTGGCTCTTGCTTGCTGACTTTCCTTCCAAGGTTTCAGAGCCCCGGCAAGGAAGGAGGGCTCCTGACCCCTAACCCAGGGCCAAACCGGATAGCCGGAAGATCTCACTAGTTAGAAGTGAGTTCACACACACTAGCCTTTTAAAATTATGCCCTGGCTCCTTGGGAGGAGTCTCTCTTACCCTGGCACTGTTGTCCAGAAGCCTGAGAACCGTAATTGAGGCTCATTAAGCCAAGGGGAGATGGAGAAGGTCTTCTGGGGGCCACACTGCAGAAGTCCGGGGACATCTGCTGCCTCTGGAGACCCATTGGTCCCCTTTGTTAAGGGACGGATCACTTGAGAAGGAGGGACTAGCTCCCCACCTGGGGAGGAGGGACCCATCCAGATCCCAGGCAAGAGAATGGGCCTGGGACATAGAGAGGAACATGGAGGGATGGCTGGAGGGTGGGGGGTGGGGAGACGCAGAGGAAAGAGAGACAGATACAAACCCACAGAGACAGGGGAAAGTGTGTGAGAGAGAGACAGAGAGACACAGAGAGAGACTGAGACAAATGGGGGGAGGGTGGAAGGGAACTTGCAGACCCTGAGGGGTGAGAGTGTTTTTATGCAACCCATCCACCGCTCCCTCTTCTCCGGCATCCGCTTTCTTGACAAAGTACGGGCCTTCTTCCCAGGCCTGTTTTCTGTTCCTGTCATAGCGGCCTCACCCCTGGCTTTATTTTTAATGCCTAGATATTAAGCCTTATTTATTGCTTCATGTTCTGCCTCTAGAGGGAGAGAAAGAGAAAGCATCAGGACGTGCCAAACTGGGGAAATCTGCTGGGCTGGATGGGAGAAAGTTAGTTTTTCAGGACAACAGGGATGTCAAATCATATTGGTGATTACCCCAGATACGCCTCCCTCCTAACAACAGGATGTAATATGCAGTGATTTGAGTGAGAAAAACCAGCCTCGTTTTGCCTTCTGGGAAATCTACTGCTAGCTATTTCTGTTCAATTCTTAACTTTGGACAATTTCCAGAGTTCTCAAGAACCAACTACCTTAAAGCCCCCCCCCCCCCTCCTCCCTTTTTTTTTTTTTTTTTTTGACAGAGAAGGGTTGTTTTGTCTAAGGGACAGCACTTCAGAACCTGAGTTTCTAATATCAGATTTCAACTTAGTTCTGGCATTCTGGCTGGAACGAAGGAAAGAAAGCATTTATAATTTGCACAATATTTCACTCACTTTGGAGTCTTTATTGGGTTAAACACTTGGTGTGTGTGTGTGTGTGTGTGTGTGTGTGTGTGTGTGTGTGTGTTTCCTTATTTGATAGTTCACAGGACACAAAAGTATATTTTTCTGATCACCACACAAACATCCTGAGTGGATTTTCCCCTCCTTTGAGCTGTACCTTGTATGTATCTGGAAGATCTTTTCTTTTTCTTTTTCTTTTTTCAGTTTTGAGGCTCTCCAAGGCTCCCTCAAGTGCCGCTTAATTAGAGGTCCTCCATCCACTAAGTATTTTCTTAAATGTATAATTGATTGTGCAAGGAAGGAAGAGCGGCAGGAGTGGAAATCATACATCACTTCATTATTAATGGCAACGTCTAAATAAAAAAGACTTTGTCATGCTAATGGATGACGGAGTATGTTTAATGTTAAGTCAGGAGATTTCTTTTTCTTCTCTGTTCGGATACCAGTTTAGGAAGTTTTAAGTAGCGCTGAACGCATTGATAAACTTGGTCTAGTGTAGTGGGCTATGGCTGGGAACTGGAGCCAAATCAAAGGGGAAAGAACGCAAGGGGAGGTTGTGGGAAAGGGAATAATTTGGAAAGCCGTGTACATAAGCCCCTTTTTACCACCTGTGAAGAGGTGGGATTTTTACCTGGATTTCATCTAGAAGGTGGGTAGTGAGTGCTTACGCACTTCTTGCTGCAGGGCTTCCCAGATGTTCTTGCAGAACAGAACTGCAATGCTCTTCACTCCGAAGAGCCTTCCAGCTATATTTGGAAAGAGTTCTTTTAGAAGAGTGCTTTGTGGATCCTGCCATGGGGTGGTTCCAATGGAAGGAGTCTATATCAGTTTGAAGTTCCTCCCAAGTAGCCCTTTTTGTAGGGACTGAGAGGCAGGCAGGCTACGTGGGCACAGAAGCAGGGGATGAGAGAGGGAGCAGAGAGAAGAAAGATAAGAGGGAGAAGACAACGGTGTAAGATGTTATTAACTGGTATTACTGAGGCAGCAGGTGTTCGATCCCATTGGGATTCTTCATGATTAGAGTGACAAATGCCTTCCAGAATGATGATCTTTTTTGTATGTATGCATACATGCACACATATATATAAACATATGAATGCATGGGAAGGCCAGAGTTTAGTGTCAGATCTCTTTCCCTATTGCCCTTGACCTTATTCTTTTTATGTTGTTGTTTTGCTTTTGTTTTTTGCTTTTGTTTTTGTTTTTCCAGACAGGGTTTCTCTGTGTAGCCTTGGCTATCCTGGACTTGCTTTGTAGACAAGGCTGGCCTCGAACTCACAGAGAGCCACCTGCCTCTGCTCACCAACAAGTGTTGGGATGACAGGCGTGTGCCACCGCACCCAGCTTGGCCTATTCTATGAGACAAAGTCTTTCACTAAACCAGGAGTTTACCAATTTGGTGAGGTTGGTTAGCTAGCAAGCTTCAGGCAGACCATCTCTGCCAATCTAGCTAAGATTCTGGGCATGTGCTGCCACACCTGACTTTTTCTTTTTTTTTTTTTTTACATGAATGTTGAAGATCAAATTCATATTCTCATGTTTTCACAGTAAGAATTTTACTGACTGAGCCATCTAGCCCTCTTGAAGGACAGGAAGCTAGATATTTATTTCCTGGTTCCTGCCCTCTGTTGCTTGAGGGTTATCTCTGGGTATCCTGACCTAGACCTGGCAAGTCCTTCAGAGTTGGCACAGCATAGAAGGAAGCTTTCTGTGGTGAGATATGACTAAAATCTGAGGTGTGTCTTGGTAGGGAGGTTCCAGAGACAGAAATTGAGTGTGAAGGCCTGGAGGAAGTGCTCCAGAGAAAATGAAGTCCAATAGCCCATCCTTTGCTCTAAATTGAGTGCTCATCGTGTGTATTGTTTGGTTCCTTGTCAGTCCCATCAGTGAGTGCATACTCTCCCAGATAGCAAATGTTTGAGGTGGCAACTGAATGCTGAGAGACTGCTCTATGTTTTCCTACATGTCTTTATGTGATTATATGAGTTATTGTGACTTTGCTTTGGGCAATCAGGTACCAACATGGAGAAAACACAGGACTTAGCTTTTTAACAGGACCAGGAGCTTTAAAGATTAATAAGACATGATCTGAGCTTCAGGATGTCTGCCTAGAATGTGGACAGTTCTGGTGTGGGTGGCTCTGTTAGCTGTGGGACATATACCCCTTTCTCATCAACAAGCAAGGATCAGAAATCAGGTTTTGATGGGGGATTTGGGAGAAAGATACAGGTGAGGTTTTGTAGTTTTGGGAAGTACATACCACAGAGGGAGGGAATAGTGGTATATGGATATGTGACAGCTGGTGGGAAAGGCTTTGGGCCAGTGTGTAAGAGCCTAGAAGGTTGTGAGAAGAGGTTTTGTGTTTTCTTTTGTAGTGAGTAATTATTTTTCATGAAATTGTGTCCATAAAAAAAAATCCATGTTGATGAATTCAGCGACTAAACACAAGCGTTCATTGCTATATCCCAGACCTCTTCCGCGTATGCCTGTGTGACAGCTTTCCCTGTCTCTTTGGTTGTAGAAACCTCAGGAAGATTCCTGCTACTGCCCCTCATCCCTCACTCATAGTCACACTGGATGGCTTCAGCCCTCTTTCTTTTTGTGCCAGCCTCACTTTTACCACCTGGCTTCTGCCATCGCTTCCGACCAGGCGCTCTGCATCTATTCTGCCTTCCTGGAATCAGAGATAGCTGCTCACATTCTCACGAAACAGCGTTGCTCTCTAGAATTAAAGTCTGTCATCAGTTGTTCATTCCTCACTACCACGACTGAATACTTAAGAGAGACCGCTTGAGACTTGAGGGAGAAATGACTGATTTTAACTCAGGGTTTCAGGGAGTTTAGCTTACAGTCATTTGGTTCTTATTTTCTCGGTCGATGATAAGTTAGTATAATATGACCTCATGACAGTCAAGAAGGGGAAGGGGAATGTCAGCAGAAGGGGGCCAGGGAGAGGGTCCTGCTTTCCTAGCACCCACATTTTCTAGCTGGCTCCACAAAAGTTTCCAGCCTTTAATTATTTTGGTGACACTCGCCAGCTGGGGACCAAGCCTTTAAAATGGGAGCCACTTTATATCCAAACCACAACAAAAGGATTCTTGTTATTCTTGGGATAAGAGCCAAGTTGCTTATCCTCACACAGTTCCCATTGCTTCTGTCAGGGACGCCCATCCTGTCTTCTGTAAGTGCACTTCATCCATCAGATTCTAGCTTCCCCCCTGAGATTCCCAGCCTTTCCTTCACTGCTCTCCCCATCTGGGTAAGTTTTCAACAGAAGATACTTGAAGCTCCGGTCACAAGGGGCTGTTGACATTAGTACTCTGGACAACACAGGGACAGATGCGCAAAAGAATACCTGTGGACTAAGTGATTGGTGAATGGGGACATGGCTCGTACTTGCAAGGACTTCATGCCCCATCCTATCAGGTGGTGCCAGGTAGTGCAGGTTCACGAGAAGCTGAGTCTCTTCCCAGCTCTGGTCAAGGGAAATGTCACTGGAAGGATGAACTGACCCGTGATGTGAGCATTTATACCAGGAAAATTCACAAACACTACAAAGCAGAGCTGCCTTCTCACACTTTATCGGAGCCCAGAGTAGTGGACAGCAGTCCCCATCAGATCTTACCTTTTTCAGACTTTCCTGTCAGTGAAATCTTTGTCACTGAGCTTTTAGAGTCAGAGGCCACATGCATTTTAGGCTCTGGATTGTCATCCTGAAGCAGAACATGTAATACAGTAAGCATTTATTCTAGAAAATTGAAGAAGTCAACCAAGAGTTGGATCTCCAGTGATGCTGGGTAGTCTGTCCTACTTAATATTCTTTATTTTTTTTTTCTCGTGCGTGTGTGTGTGTGTACAGATGTCAGCCTTGAGTGTGGTTCCTCAGGGGCTAACCACCTTGTTTTTTGAGATTTAGTCTTTCTCTGGGACGTGGAGCTGGCTCATCAGGGTAGGTTGGCTGTTAAGTGACTTTCAGCTATCTGTCTGTTTTTGTCTGTCAATACTGAGATTACAAGAACACACCACCACACCCTGCTTCTGACAAGGGGTTCTAACTCAGGTCTTCATGAATGCGTGGCAAGCAGTTTATCAACTGAGCTAATCTTCCCAGTCCATACTTTTACACACTTTACTGTTAGCACTTTGTCATCGTGGATTAATTGATACACTTAATAACACAATTCCATAATAAAGTTTGTCAGTTGTAATGATGGAGATAGAGGCAAGCGGCCAGGGCACAGTTGGATTGGCTGTAGACAGGGAAGGGAGATGAGAGTCAAGGTGAACATCCTGGGTCATTTTCTCCACTGCATCTTTTTATGGTTGGGATATGGGGAAAATGAAATGGTGTAAACATCCTCCTTAGTGCTAATGTTATATTGACTAATCTGTACAGGACTTTATGACAATTTGATCTCAAGATGCCATAGTTACAATAGAACCTGGATTGTGGGCAGCACAGTTTGATTTTGCCAAACAGCTCTGGACTTGTATCCCATTTCATTGTTCCTGTGTTTCATTACTGTCATTGTCTGCAACCTAATTCCATTTCTATTTCAGTCACTCATTAAGTACCTTAAAATTATGCATGTAGGAAATTCACAGGGATAACGTATGCAAATCAGAAGCACCCCTCGCCCCAGCCCTAAATAGACATCTCGGTTTGTTATATTAAGTTTCAGATCACTTCTTTCATGTAATGAAATTGTAGCCTCACACTTTGAGTGTGAGGAATTCCTGCCCCCCCCTTAAATATAAAAAGAAAGAACAATAGAAATATTTCCATTTTGAGTCAGAAATAGTATGTGAAAGAAAGCGAAGAAGGAGTGGGAGTAACTGTATATAGATTTTTCTTTTTTTGGTCTTGGCAAAAACGAGTAGTTCCCATCAACTCAACTTGGCTAAGAGAAGTCTCTAGATAAAAATTCTTGAGACTTAACTCTTCTCCACATTTAAAAAAAAAAAAACCAGCAATAAGAAATTACAAATGACAAAGTCTTGAATGCCAAAAACTTAACCTTTGATGTTGGCTTTTCAGAAGTTAAATAATCAACCATAGTTTCTCCCCCACCCCTTTTAATTTTATGTTTAAGAGGACTACTTTATGAAGCATATCTTGTTCTATAATAAAAAGGAGGAAAACATAACTGAAACATACTCAAATGTTTATATAGTTATTCAAAGGATTAAATGTATTTGGTAAGGTTCAAAGGTTATTTAATATTTTCCCTTTCTTTTGAGTCTTTATCTTTAGTTCTGGTACATTAATTTTTCACTGTGGTTTTGTTTATAGAAGCTAATTCTTTTACCATCCTTAAGAATTAATTTTAGAAATACGCAAATACAGATGAATGAAGGATGCGATATGGATGTGTGAGATGAAGTAATAATTTGAGGGCGAGCAAGATGGCTTGGTGCGTAAGGGTGCCTGCCACCAAGCTTGACAGCCTGAGTTTGATCCCCAGACCTACGTGGTGGAAGGAGAGAACCAATTTTGGCAGTTGATCACCACACATTTTCTCTAGCATCCAAAGCATGCATACACACATGCTTGTGGTAAATATGTCTGGGTCTGGGAGAAATGGATCAGTGGTTACTTGCAAGCGTGAAGACTACAGTTCGGATCCGTAGCATCTGCCTGGATTGGCAGGGTGGGCAGGGTGGCTCATGTATAATTTCACCACTTGGCTTGTAGAAGCAGGGGATCCCGGAGGTAAGCTGCCTAGAAAGACTAGCCATATCGGCAAGTTCTGTGTTCAAGTGAGAGACATTACCTCACTGTATAATATGGGAGCACTCACAGAAGACACTTGATGTCAGATCTACCTCTAAATGCACATTTCCAACACACACATGCAAAGACAAATACATGTGCACACATTACCCATAAAACTCTTTGTTAATAACTATGTTCTTCATATTATACTTATTAGTCAGCAGTGAGTGCTACCAAATAGCTGATAAAGTACAGATAATAAAGCTACATGTTTTGCCTACTCATAGGCAAAAATCTCAAATCCATATTCTAGAAAAGCATAACTTTTGCTTATTTAAAAAAATCATATGGATACTCTGTGACAATGAACATATTCCCAAGCATTTCCCTCCCATGCCCTTAAACTGGAAGTGGAGAGAAACGATTAGTTTATGTGTTAAAAATGCAAAGAATTTTTATCACGAGTCTGGGTGACATGATTTCTGTTAACTTCCCTCCTATATGTCACCCAGGATTTCCCTGTGAAACAGAACAAACCTTTTTCTGGTTTGGCTTGTTTAACTATATCAACACTTACTATCCAGATAGTAGTTTCTGGGAGATTAAAACAACACAGCAGCAACTGTGACACTCTCATTAACTTAGGGCTCGTTGGAAGTTCTGTCATGTCCCAATACCTTTCCCAATATTATAATTTCTTCGCTGATTACTAAATAGAATCTGGGCTCATACAGCCCCTACACCAAGACTGTCATTAGTTCCCATTTAGGGTGAACGAGATTTCTCTTAACAAACATTAATGGGCATGCAATGTGGTTAAACGTTCTGGTTAACAGATAATTTCTTCACATGTTACATGTCGACATATCATTTTAGACATGATGCCAGTCTTATGATCAATAAAGTTTTATTAAACAATTATGTGTTGTATCAAGCCCCTGGGGAATTGTATAACGTGATCCCTTCTCTCAAGGAAGTTCTCACCTAATGTCATTTTCGGTGATTCAGAGGATACCTTGGTGACATGCTGTGAATTAGGGTCATAATTATGACTATCATTCATCATTGTACTGTGACTGCACAAGTGCCGGCTAATAGAAGATTCAGGATGATAGAATGCCGGATAAATCACACCCCTCTTCCTGGAGTAGTAGCTTGGTGAGCCAAAGCAGAAGCCGGCAGTGGATGCTGTTATTGCTTCCATCTGCAAGGCCTTGTGACGTATGAGGTGCCCTGAGACGTTTATGGCTTTGTTGCTGCCATTAAGATCTTTGGCAAAATCCTGAACTTATTTCTGTCTTTCTCTCTCACTTTTCATTAGCTATTTCCGGCTGCTTGTTTTTAATCTTGCTTTGAGATGTTTAAATGAAATACACAGTGGGAATCTGAATTGTGGTTGTTATCAGATCTGGCTAACATGGGAAGACAGTGATAGCAATTTGGCATTGCCAGGCTTTGTGTTTTGTGTAGAAGTAGACCAAAGGTACCTTTGAAACGTAGTTACTCTCCATTCATTCATTCATTCATTGAGTACTTATTAGGTGTTGGGCAGAGACTGTGGTGTGCTTTGCATAGACTCAGACTCTAAAGGAGGAGACGGTCATCGAAAGAATCAAGTATACAACGGTGAAATGACAGTTGTGTTCACTGCCGGGAGGAAAAGCGTAGGCAGGTGACATGAGTGTATATACCAGGGAGGAGAACTGGTTCACCACCACTCAGGGAACACATCCTTAAGGGAGGGATGATAAAACTGAGAACTAGTGCTCTACAGCTACAGTCTCAGCAGAGGATGCCACAACTCAACAGGATGGCCATGGTCCATGGGGTCAGATGGACAAGAGGTCTGTGCTTCCAGTGCCACCGAGGGTTTGTGTGACTCTGCACATGGATCTTCTGATTTTGAAACTTGATTTTTTTTCCTCTTAAATATATGTGCGAATATTGAAAATCAATATTCTTCTAGCTGGATTTCCTCTCTCTCTGTCTCTCTATCTGTCTCCCCCTCTGTGTCTGTATATATGTGTGTGTGCATGTATGTGGAAGGTAGAGGTTGACATAGCTTGTCTTCCTCAGTTGCTCTTAACTATTTTTTTGAGACAGTGTTTCTCATTGAACTTGGAGTCCTTTAATTAGCATAGGCTGGCTAGCAAGTCCCAGGAATCCCCCAGTCTCTGCCTTCTCAGCACTGGGATTACAAGTAAGTGCTAGTGAGACTAGTTTTCCTTTATTTGAATTCTGAATATCCCAACTCTTGAACCCTCATGCCCCTGCAGCGGGCAAAAATTTATCGACTGAGAAGTTGACCGTGCCATCCTGTTAGATTATTTTGTGCTTTTGAAACATTACACTTATCAAATACCTGTTTGATGAGCTAGGAGGTGCACAGTGGTTGTGATTATCATTTCATTTGTGATGGGCCTTACCCTTTCCAGAGAAATTTTCAGAGGCTTTTAGACAGCCTTCAGCGGGTGCTTCATACTGCCTAGCGTGACATTCCGTCTAACCTTTCACTCTTTACCTTGAATATTTGATAAATAGGAACTGATCCAGGAGTCACACTAGGAAGTCATCAGAGCCTGTTAGCTGTGTGTTTACCTCAAAAGCTTTGACTTTTAACTATTCAAGATATCAATAAATATGGTGTCTATGGCAAAATTCTGCCTGGAAGATAGATTTTTTAAGTAAACCGTAAGCCAAAACTGTGGTATCTTAAGCGTCTCTCTATATAATTTTTGTTGCCAGGGAACTGAGAAAACAAACACATATGCACACATACAAAGAAAGTTGTCCGCCCTCCCCACTCCCATTGGGAAAATAGTGATACGTCTAAACTCTAAACTTGCTTGGAGGAAGTTGACTGTTTCCCAGCCAGAACGCCATTTGGAGTAATATTTCAATTGGTTGATCATGCTTTGAGGTAAATAAACAGTAGAATAGGGTCAACCTTTAGACATATGGAAGAGGAGCAGCTGTGGGTTGATATGCCACGGCAGCCTAGCTTCAGGTTTGGCTTCTCCTTTGATAGTCCACGCTCCTGAGCTGCATTTATTTTGCACCTCTGGGCTTCACTGTGTATCCTGATCTCTAAAACGAGTGGATGAAGTGGTCTTGCAGGGTTGCATGGCTGCAGCCTGGGCTCTGAGATCCATGCTCTCCTCAGATTTAGGCGAGGCCCAGACTGTCAGGGAAGGAGCACGGCTGCCTGCAGGTATTCACGCCTTCACACAATATGCTGTCTCTGACATGCTGGCACTGACAGCAAACTTCTTTGCATGGGGAAATGTTCGCTTCCAATTGCACAGCAGTTTTGTGGTGGCTGAGGGCTATAATGGGGACGCTGCAGGCAAAACACTCTCATTCATAAATTCCACTGTGACACACTCTTTCTTTCTTTTTTCCTCTTATTCTGTGATCCCCTCCACAACAGCCATGTAAGCAAAAGTGAAGTTAAATATTGTCCTGGCCTTTAGGTCTCCATAACAGTGGGACAGAACAGTGTCAGCCACAAGCAACATTTGGTGTGGTAAATAAAAGTGACTGGACTCTGGACATCTTGTAGGAAGCTGTCTTTAAAATAAGGCACAGGAGATGAGAGCCAGCTTGTTTCCAGGGTATGGATTTCTCTGGAAATAGATAAATTTTTTTCCCCTTCCTGGTAAAAGTCCTCCGTTCGTCACATGGAGTTTGGTGTATAAGCGGAGTGTCAGCCTTTTTACTCAGGTGTAAATATCTATTGTAAATTATGGAAATTTTAAGGTGCCTTTAAAGAAATATTCTCTCAATCTGTTTTGTAACTTGCATTATTCTTGGCTTCCTTTCATGGAAGTGACTAAAACTCAGAAAGAAAATATTGTTCAAAGAAATGAGATATAAAAAAAACAACCACACAGACTCCATATGTGACACAGATGATCTTCGTATTTATTTATAAAAAAAAAAAAACAGTGCTATATCCCTTTAAAGCAAGTATATCAATGTCTTTTAAAAAATCAGCAATCTCTAAGATTTATGCTTCATAAAAACCCTACATGTCTGAGAATATGCACATTGTACTGTGTATATTGCACAGTATTAAAAATTATCACTCGCCTTCTTCCATTGAGCATTTGCTCTGGTTTTACGCAGGGCTGAGCGACACTTCATCGAGAGTCAATCTAACCATGATTTCAGAAATCTTATTAGCTTATTAAAGCATTGAGGGTCGGCCAAACTCAGTTCCAGAGACCATGGCTATGTGTAAGGTGAGGTTCCCTGTTGTGTTGTGAACTGTGACTTAGAACTCTGCGTCTGTATTTTCCCTTTGAATAAGATGACAGTTCCCCTGGAGAAATGGAACGCGGAATCTTTTCCTAAGCGGCTACCATAAAAATCTGTTTATTGGTGTCTCTTGTCTATATATAACCACCTGTCTAAAAGCACAAATTCACATGTTAAGGAGGGTCTCTTCTTAAGTAGATGCCACCCCCACTCGTGTCAGGGAAAGCTGTGTGCTCCCCAGCAGGAGAATTGCTTCCTGGGCTGTGAAGGGTACGGCCATCTGATTTACAGTCCGTGCTGCTTTTAATGGACCTACCTGCAGCAGCCCCAGAGCCCCAAACTGAAAGGCGTTAAGATAAAACATTTTACAGTGCAGTATATTGGCTGCTTGTTAGTTAAAAGCACTACCAGGGAAGGCATTTCAGTTAGATTTGGCTGTGTTAAAAATGCATGTGGAATATCTTTGCTGTCCCTTCTCCTTCGTTCTTGTTCTCTGTATTTTCTGAGGACGCTTTACCTGTTTGCAGGGACTTGCTTCCTGGAGACCCCTAGGGCACCGAGCCTGGACATTCTCTGTGGCTGGAACTGAAACTCAAATGAAAGATTAAGGCAGTTCTGCAGGGTTTTGAGATAGGATGCTGACAAATCAGCCTGAGAGGAAAGAAAAGAAGAAAGGCTACCAGCTTCTTGAGCCTAGTCAGTCATCTGGATGTCACAGCCATTTTGGAGGTGGCCTGAGTGGATGGAAAGTAGATCACGCTTACAAGCTCTGTGTGCCAGGACTCAAAAGCCTGCGCAGAATTGTTTATTAAATATTCAAGTGTTTCCTCTTTCTGTCTCTTGCTTGGCTACAGAGTCAGTTTGCAGCATCTTTAGAGTCCAATTCTAGCGCTCTGTAGTCAGGGTCCCTGTGTTAAAATGTGAGGGTCAGCTTGGTGTTGGCCGTTATCTTATGGTGGCTGCCTCTCTTCCAGAGCCCAGAGCTCTGAGGTTTAGAACACGAATGCTCATGAAGGTTCCTAGACCCATAGCCTCTTGGGGAGGCTTTAATTGAGATGGCAATTTAAAGAAATCTATGCCACTCTAGCAAATGGTTAATATAGCAGCTTTACAGAAAACAGTTCGAGGTATAAAGTTAAGAATATGACCAGCATCACTTTCGTTCGTTTTAAAGGTATTACAATATCAGCTGTGGTCTCCATTATTGGAAGTGCTGGATGAACTCCTTCAAGATTTCATTCTTTCTTTTTCCTTGGAGTTCAATTCTTGCTTTTGGATGAGTACAAATCAGATCTAAAACAATATCTTAAAACTATTTCAAGAGCTCATGATATGACATAATAGTAGGAACTAGATTTTAGTTTCATGGCAAAATGACTTTTAATATTTAAATAAAAGATTTTCCCAAACTGAGGGAACTTCAAATAAGAAAATAACTTAGTCGCCAGGTTAGTTTAGCAACTTGTTTTCTAATTTTTTTTTCTTAATGTCTGAAACAACACAAAAAGGAGCTCTAACAAAAATATTTAAAATAACTGTACCTGGGACCTGTGAAAATCCTACTCTGCACCATTTGTAGAAAAATGTAATGCACGCAGAAGTACACAGTAGTTTATATTGTAGTTTTATTTTAACTAGTACAATCTAGCAACCTGACATGCCGCAAAAAAATAAATAACTTTCTGAAAATGCTTTTTCTGAGCATGAAAGTAATATTGAAAAACGACCAAGGTAATCACTTTTGTATAGATTCTGAAAGCGGAAGAAAGGGGAGAATAATTTATGGTTTAGTGCATAGAGTTATACAAAGGTGTGAGTGATTTCTTTGCCATGGGACTGGTGAGAAGGGCTCTGTGCTGTTCTGCAGAACGACTCAACAGGGCTGGCTGCTGAGAAGGCGCTTGCAGGCATCCTGGACAGACCGTTTCTGCCAGAGACTTGTTCTGTTTTGGCTGTGGGGTTAGCTGATTAGTAAATGGATTTCTGTTTTAGTCCTTCGGGGTGGGGCGAGGGGAGACTCTTTCGGCTGTTAGATTCCAGTTTTTGAAGGAAGCAAACATCCCTTGTGAAACTTCTCACACATCCAGGTAAACATACCACCGTGACTCATGTAGTGTTTATTTTACTGTCCACTCTACAAATGGGGGCCTGGAGAAGAGAGAACTTGTCCATGGTCCTACAAGGGGGTTGGGTAGGAATCTGAACCAGGGTCTCTTTCTACCCAATGGTGTTACTCTCCTGGTGAGACACTCTCGGTGTGTGACACTTTCACAGGCAGGTGGGTTCCTGGGTACTAGATCAAAGGAAACTTTGAAAGTGTTGATGATTGTTCTTATGTTATCACATCAGGCAGCACCCCCCACCCAATACACACACTGAAAAGAGCCCCAAGTATTATTATCTTATTGGCACCATCAAGACAAGGCCAGGCTAGAGCCTTTTGTAGTTCCCATCAGCTGTCCCCACCCCAGGGCTTCTCAATAGCCACAGCATCTGAATAAACACTGTTGGCTTGCTGGGGAACCGTGGCTCCTAGGTGAATTTGTTAACAGCCTTCTCTCCATATCCTTCAAATAATCTGGCTCTAAATTTCTCTTACACAGAAGTGCCAGTACCACAATTGTGTCAGGTGTTGTTTAGATTATTGGACCTGTGTATTTTTGATACTTCTCTTCCATAGCCAGGACATAGTCTGTTGACTAGGGACTTATGTCTATGAGAAGGTATTTTCTTTTTTAAATTGATTTATTATTTATTACGATTTATTCACTTTGTATCCTGGCTCTAGCCCCTGCCCCATCTCCTCTCCTCCTCCCCTCCCTCCCTCTTCTCCTCTTGTGCTCCTCCCCTAGTCCACTGATAGGGGAGGTCCTCCTCCCCTACTATCTGTCCCTAGCCTTTCAGTTGTCATCAGGACTGGCTACATCCTCTTCCTCTGTGGCCTGGCAAGGCTGCCCCTCTTCCCAGGGGGAGGTAATCAAAGAGCTGACCATGAGTCTATGTCAGAGACAGGAGAAGATATTTTTATTGTCTGTAGATATGTAAACTATTAGACCTGTTACCTACATGCCAAGCAGAGAAGGTGTATGGGATGACAGATTTCCTCATCATTTTCCTCTCCTGCTTCCCAGGCCTTTGATTTTTTTTTTTTTTTTTGTAGGGATGGTTAAATATATATATATATATATATATATATATATATATATATATGTGTGTGTGTGTGTGTGTGTGTGTGTGTGTGTGTGTGTATCTATGTATCTATGTATATATATTTATTTATATGAGAGAGAGAAAGAGAGCAAGAGCGAGAGTATTTTTTGCTAATCTGCCATGGTGGTGAAGTCAGCCAGTGGAGAAAATACTATTGAGATAAACAATACATAACTCAGGAATGTCTGCAACAACAAAAAACAGAAAGGGATGAGAAACAAAATCAGGACACTCTTCTCTCACAATGTCTCCAGAACCATGGATGCCAGCATTTCCTGTCAGATGGCACTGCCCATGGCCCGGGTGAAGACATTAGTGCAGAAACAGTTAAGGCTAATGGGTTCAGAGCTCAGTCTTGCTCCTCTAGAAGACCTGTGGATGGCTGATGTGGCAGATGGGAAAGTGACAAATATCTTCCTTGCTGAAGAAGCTGGAGAGGTTTTAGATGAGCCTCCAGACAGAGAAATCCAGTGTTTGCAGGTGCCAGCTCACCTCTAATGGGCTAACTGAGCCATTGAGAAGAATTCTGGAATGGTTTGTTTTGATCCCCTTGAAGTCAGCAACTCCCTCGAGACCCTGCCCTTTATGACAGGGGCAAGGAATACACAGAATGAAACAGTTCCATGCCCTCTCCTTCCACTGGAGTGAGGAAAGAGGGCTTCCATTTTTGGTCTGTGGGGAGATAGAGCCAAAAGTGAGCGTTCAATGCTAAGCTACAAGGTCTTCTAAGCCCATTACACAAGAGCCAGAAAATGACAATAAGCAGAAGGTAAATTCTGATTCTCCACCCAGATATTCTCTACCCATATAATACCTTCTGGAACCTGATCAGAAAGCACTGGCTGCCAACATTGCTCATTACACACGGACAGCTGATGTTGCCCCGTGCACAGGGGAAAGCCAAAGCTTAGAGATGCCGCAGTGCCACGGCCAAAGTCTGCAGCTAGTGTGGGTTGAAGGACTGGAATCGGAGTCCAGCTAGCTGAATTCTATCACCTAGATGACACACCGTTCTTCTATACTTCCTCCTTCAGATCTAGTCCAGCATCCTTCAGTCTGTGAGTTAGAACTGTTTCTATGGATACTTCCGTTGTTCGGGCCCAGAGCTGTCAGTCGGATTTTTTTTTTTTTTTGACAGTTTCTCCTAGTTGCTTTGGTACTTTTTAACTGCTGTTCCATTTAGCAGAAGTCAAAGTTTAAAAAGGCTTCTGGTGATTCCCACCAGCTTGTGGTTGTTGATGGTAGTGAGTCTTCAATGTTTATTGTTTATTGAAGAAGTAATGTTTGCAACTCAGCTGGCTCACTCTTGTCACTCAGGCACTCCATAGCTTCAAAGAGGCAATAATATAATTAGGACATAGGAAGGGAGACTGCCAACAGTAGCTTCTGACTCAGTTTCCAGTGGGGGATGTTTCCAACTATTGCTGTTCCCTTACATGTCCCCCCAACAACTCCATGGTGAGCCAGCTCTTCTCATCTTTATGGGGGTCTTTATGGGGGGGGGGCTAGCACACTCTCCTGGATGGACTAGGTAGGCAGGAACCTGAGGCAGAAGGGTTGGATGCTATGCTCTTTATTTTTATTACCTGGAACCCCTCCTTGGGTCTCAGGGTGAACTGGAATCCCACCCTCAGTCCAAAAGTGAAAGGAAAACCAGAACAAAGAAATCTTCAGGGCAGGGGGCGGGGCTTGCTGAGCAGGGGAATGGAGAGAAGTGGCTTGTAGCTTGTGAGCCTAATATGTGTAAAGCCTTGGTACAGGCAAGATGGAGTTAATTCAATAAAATAAATATAAAATACTCTCTCTCCTGTCAGGCCTGCTAGAAGGAGGTCAAGGGTCACTGAGCTGCTTCACTGGAGCACTAATCGATTTGCTGTCAAGGTGGCCTGCTGGGGTTTCAAGCGGGAGAGGAATTGAGAGGCGCTCCAGCCCAATTTCCATAATTGCTCACTGCCTTTAGTGTACAACCTTTTATGAAACACAAAAAATATATCATGGAATTGTATTGATTAGCCATTGGGCTGAATAATTCACTTAGTATTTATTACCTGACCCCAAGAGGTTAAATAAATCCACTATCTAACTTGGGTTTGTGAGAAATATTACTTATTCATTGAGATGTGGGCTGATTATTGCACAATAGGCCTGTATCTTTGTTTCTTGATTTCACAATCAAGATTAATCCTTTTTGCATTTGGGGGGAAACAAGTTTTTTTTTTCTTTTTTAAAGAAAGAGAAAATGTATAGTTTGAGGGCTCCCCAAATAAGCTCAATTAAAACAAAGTCATCATCAAATCTCATTTTGAAGCATTTTTTTTCCAGTGATGAATTTTAGTCATCTGGGTCAAATTTCAAAAATGTTCTCCTAAGACTTATGTATACTGATGAGATAAAGACGGAAGGCCAGTTTTCATTCCGAACACCACAGTTCATAATAACAAACTCAATGGTGGTGACACTGAGTCAGTATTTATCACACCATTTTTTTTTTTTTTTTTTTTTTTTTGTGGGTGAACGCTTATCTTTCCCATAAGAAACACTCATAAATTAACTGCCCCAAGAAATAAGCAAGTATCAGGAGTTGAGGGGTAGAAAGGAGACTTTTGGTCCCAATGATAAATTCACCACGAACATTGCAAAAAAACAGAATGAGAATTTCAAGCAACTCGGAAAGAGGATAGAATTGACTCTGCAGGGCATGTGAAATATTTGTAAACTTTGGGGGCGATCATTAATTATTTACTGGCCACTGGCATTTGCACATTTCTGCTGCTCTGACTGGATGCTAAATCCGTTCTGATGTGTGATACAGCCAGTCACAAGTACATGGCATTCAAATCTAATTATGTTCTCAGTTGCCATGAGCCCTCACCATCAAGATGCAACCCTCCCTCTGAAAAAAAAAAAAAAAAAAAAAAAAAAAAAAAAAAAAAAAACCACGTTTTTAACTTTTCTGTAAAGCTTTCTTCTAGTTTCCTGTCTGCATCCTCCAGAATCTCAGGGCATTGTTTTTGAAGTTTAATGGAATTTGGTGTAGAGTCAAGAAAGGAAGCCTTTTCTCCCTTCCCCCTCCCCTCCAATAAGGGAAATGCTTAAAAAAAAAAAAAGTGAAAAAGAAAAATAAAGCCTTTGAGGGCAGTGCTAACTTCAGCCCTGTTGATCGTTTGTTTAGCATTTCTGTATCCAGGATCTAGCCTTCCTATGGAGGGTAGGAAAAGCGAGGGTTCTGGCATTGAGCTCACAGTAGCTTTTCCTGTGGTGTTCATTGGTGGGGATGGCTCTGAAGTAGGATAATGCCTGCAGAGCTCCCTAAGGCATGGCCAGGTACACCTCACTTCCCATTTTCCATGCAGCTGCTCGTGTGAATTTGGGCATTCCATTTCGAGAGCCACGTGATGCTGATCTAATTTGTTCATCACCGCGTTGGAAATTTTCGGGTCTGGGTTTTGATGCTTGGCCTCTATATTTAGTTTGGGAGTTGGGGCGGATGTGGGAGGGTGGAGAGGTAGAAGAGGGAGCGACTGAATTCTTTTTCTTCTGTGGTGTGATGTTTAGATCTTGCCTTCCCTTTTCTTCTGCCTCTGTGGGGCTGGATTAAATAGAGAACATAGTTAACACTTGGACTTGAGAGCTCTTGATAGCCTCTTGAGATAATTTGGTTGTAAGTACTGAGCAAAACGCATTGTCTGGAAATGCTCATTTCAAGTGCTAATCGTGAACGTTACATTTTTAACAGAAGCCTGTATCATAATACTGTGCGTGACAGTTCCAAAATAAATATTAGTGAGATGGCTTACAGGCAGGGGAAAGCCAGGGAAAGAGATGGAGAGAGGGAAGGAGGGAGAGAAGGAGAGTGGAAGGGAAGAAAGGGGTGGGGGGAGGGGGCGACCATACAGACTATGGATTGGGCTTTCATGGGGTTCATCTATAATTTAACCTGCACTGTGACGTAAAGAGCAGGAGTTGAATATAATACTACATAGATAAGAGACTAGAAATACAGCCCTGGTTCGGGCCAGCATTGGGTTAACAATTCAGAAAAACCAGTTAAGCGCTGACCGAGACATCAATGGTATGTCTTGATTTCTAAATATAATTGTTTTGAGTAGATGTGGGAAATTCCTTCCTGTGAAGTGAATGTAAGAGAAGGAGGCTGGACTAAGGGACTGGAAGGGCTGGGACTGCAGTCCTGGCTACCATGTAGACCTGGGAGAACTAATGAACTAATGAACCCTATCCTGCTCCTTAAACTTGTGCATTGTGGAGAACAGATCCTACCATTGCAGGGCTTCCATAGAGGGAAGATTACGGAAGGTGATTCTGACCCACAATAGCTATGTAAGTGTTTTGCAGTCAGCTTTTGCCTTACACATTGTTCTTTGACTGGACACCTTGGCAGGCCTCTCGAGGAGTCAGAAAACAATCTACAGACATCAGAGCATCTTAGAATGTGTTTGCCAGGTAACCCAAGCAGAAAATGTAATTTGACATTTGAAAAATACCCTTACCCCAATTTACCATTAACATATCTTGCAAGAAGGAAGGACAGGGACAGATTTTCAAATTTCACCCAGAAAAGATGGCCGTTTTGTTTTTCTTTTAACTAAAAGTGACCAAGATTTCCCAACTGTTCTATTTTTACAAAATTTTAAAAGTCTCATTGCTGGGTCAGATTTAGGGCCTGTGTGGGAAACGGCGATTTCTGCCAGAGGCGCAGCGCCATCCCTGCTGTGTTGCGGTTTCCGTGTATTTTTACATTCCACACATTGCTGAACTGAGCCCTAAATCACGGGTGCTTCGTGTGAGTTTGCGACCTTTAGGCTTGGGCTTCGTAGTGAATGCATTATTTTAAAAATGAGCTGTTTTTCTTGCCATGGAGAGGCAGCTACTGTGTCTCCCTCCTCCCCTTCTCAGGGCTCCACCCTTCACTTCCCCGGTTGAAGTCAAAGGTAAACTTTATATAGCACAGGAAACATTTGGGACTGCTAATAAACAAATGTTAGAAATGACGGGGCTTTAATTGTTGGGTGCACATGGGTGTTTAGCACATTAAAGCTAGTTGAGATTTCAAGGAAGGAGTTTCTTACCCCTCCTCCCAACCGTCCAGATTTCCTGTGATGGCGGAATGGACGCAGTCCTGGAGAAGTTTGCCTGTGTAGTCCGCAGTGTTACCGTCCGCTCCATGCCTACAGCTGCAGCCCTCCTTCTGTTCCCCCATCTTTTTATCACGTTCCCCTATGGCCTGGCTGCCCTCTTCACAGCTAAGAGCTCCACACCCATGATGTACACTGTAGACATGCTAGTCTCTAGAAAGTTCATTCTGAACATGTCATGCCACACTCTCCACAAGCGTTCACTAGACCTTCTCTTTCTCAATTCAGCGGAATTGTCCTATGGACTCAGAGCACCTTGCTAGCCTTCTGTCCTGTTCTGCAGGTGACTTGTGCTGCTTCTGACAGGCTCCTTCCATCTTCCCAGGTACACTCCGTGTCTGCCCCTCGACTGTCTCCCTGCCTCTCCATGGTGTTTTTCTTTCCTTACTCTTTGCCACTTGGAACCCTCTGGCAGTCCACACAAACGCACACTTCTCCTGAGGCTCTCCCCAAGCCCATCTGGAATGTAGCTTTCCAGCCTCCCTCTCTCTTGGACTTAATTTATGACCAGGTTTTAATTAAAATATGTCTATGTGTTAAAAATGTTAGTATTTCTTCTAGGTTAGCTTATGGGCTTGATGCTGAGCCATAAAGATAAATGGAAATGCAGGGGTCTCTGGCCATCATAGCTTATTTTCTAAATCTCAAGGAAAAAAATTTAAAGCATGTTACAGAAAAAAAATGAAAATAGAAAAACAACCCAACTATGTCTATCATGTTGAACTTTTAATTTATGTTCATTTTTAACATTTCAACAAGGTTATAAGAGACTGGAAGGATGGCACAGTGGTTAAGAGTGCATACTGCTTACACACACACACCTGAAAATAAAATTAAAATATCATGAAATAGTTATAATGGTAATCTTTGTTTTAATTTTGTATATATGCCTGTATGTATGTGTAGCATATATGCATATATATTTATTGTTTTTCTGTGTCTCTATGTAGTCCTTATTACTTTGGTTGGTACATTATTTTGCTATTGTTTGACATGCTGTTTTTTTTTTCATTTTCACTATTATTTGTAGATAGTAAACATTTTATTGTTCACATATAGTGAAATATGAAACATTCATGTTTACAGTTATTTTTGTAATTTCAATCATTCCTTTATGAAAATGTTTTTCTCAAAAATATCAAGCAGTATGACTCTGGTTTACGAGTGGTCTTGAAATAGAATATATAAAACAAAACTGTGCTTCCTCTGCTGAGGGTAGGGGGCTGCAGTATCGGAATAAGAAAGGCCCCCACTGGTTCCCAGTTGGTGGATTGTTTGGAAAGGATTGGTAGGTGTGGCCTTGTTGGAGGAGGTGTGCCGCCGAAAGTGGGCTTTGATATTTCAAGAGCCAACACCATTTCATAGTTCTCTCTTTCTCTTCCTCGTTACGCTATTTGTGGGTCAAGTTAGGATGTAAGCTCTCAGCTACTGTTTCAAGGCCACGCCTGCCTGCCACCATGTTCCCAACCAGGATGCCCATGGACTCTAACCCTCTAAACCATAAGCCCTGAATAAACTCTTGCTTCTTTAGGTTGCCGTGGTCATGTCTTCGCAACTATAGAAAAGTAACCAAGACAAGAACCCAGAGCCCTCCTGCTCTTCTCTTTCTATCATTATTCTGCTTGCTGTCCAGAGGTCTTAAGGTATCTCTGCAGAATCCTAGGACCTTGCAAAAAAACAAAAATCAAAACAAAACAAAACAAAACTTTGAGAGCACTGTGACAGATATCCAGAGAGGAGCTACTTCTTCGGGCATTGTAAATGTGTTCATGTCTCTGATGCCTAATGTCAAATTGCTTTCCAACAGCTGGTGCTCTCTTGGCTGGTTGTGAGAACACCAGCTATTTCTTGGCCTGTCCTGTACCATGTGGCTATCATTGAATTTGCTTTCACCAAACTTAACAGCTTAAAGTTAGACTTGATTTAAGCCCACACTTGAACTATGGGTGCAATTGAGCATCTTTCCATGTGTGCATTTGTTATTGAAATGTATTTTGGGGGGAACTTCTGTGCTTCATTTTCACTGACTATCTCTCTATTGGGAACTTAGTACTTTTACTATCCGTTTGGTGGGATTTTTGTTGTTGTTGTTTGAGACAGAGTCCTGTTGGATAGCTCAGACTGGCCTCAAGTTTCAGACCATGCCTCAGTCTCCCAGGTATTATCCTGTAGTGCCGCACTCAGTTCTAACCACGCTTAAATCTTTACACAGTAGCTGCCAAAGATAATGTTTCTTGTGTATTATTCTGGGATTCTGATTTTTCATTTATTTATTTCTTTATTTTATTTATTTTTTTCTTTTTGGCAAAACAGACTGCTCAAGATTTTCTCTTTATAAAACTTTGGCTGAGTTCCGTGGAGTAAAAGAGCTCTGCGTTCCCACTTTATATGTCAAACGTCCTGAGAGAACTCTATTTGGGTGGCTAAAGTAATTCTGGTGGCTGCTTGCTATTTTCCATGCTCAACCCTCATCAAGTTCTGTCGTCCATGTTTCTGCCAGTCCATCTGTATTCCTATCTCCAACACCACCCCTGCTCCCTAACACCCTAAAGGTCTCAGTCTCACCTTCTTTTGATACTCCATACCTGTTCTTTCCTTAAGAACTTACTGAGGAAAACTTACTTTTAGGACTTACCCTATAGAACATTCTGGGCTGACTCATTCTGATTCACCTTGTTCCCCACCCCCACTTCCTGGAGAAGCCTTTAAAGTCTCCTCTCTCTGTCTTTGTCTTTCTCTCCTCTGTCTCTGTTCTCTCCTCCTTCTTGTGTGTGTTTGTGTGTGTGTGTGTGTGTGTGTGTGTGTGTGCTTGCACATGTGCCTGGGCATGCATGTAGTGGTCAGAAGACAACTTTGTGGAGTTGACTTTCTCCTTCTATTTTCACCCCAGTCTGGGGTTTGAACTCATGTCACCAGATTTGCTAGGCAAGCCCCTGTAATTGCTGAGCCACATTTCCAACCAAGAGAATCCTTTCTTGTTAATGCCCCTACCCTTTTATCCTTCATTCTTTCAGCCATCTGAACCAGCTCTGTATGCACTTTTGAAACAGATGTTTATCTGGTCCACACCAGGTGCTAGGCACTGTGCTTGATGCAGAGATACAACAATGAGTGAAGCAGATGGGGTCTCTGCTCTTATGCGAAATATCTAATTCTTGCTTGTTTCATTCCTGACTAATGGCATCCTCACTCCCACCTGCAGAATGCCAGTTCTACCTCTTGCTCCACCATTACATCCCGGCCTCACATTTACTATGAAAATAGATGCAGAATGAAGTGACATCACTCCCTTCCTGAAGTACAGTATCATTTGAAGTCTTGGTAGCCTGTGTTCAGAACCTTAGACTTTCTTAGTCTCTGTTCGTTGAGCTTTTCTCTTTTTACCTTGTCACCGGGTTCCAGGAGAGAATGAAATTAAGGGTAATCCCCTCTCACTCATCCGCAGCCCAAGTCTTCCTCTTCCCATTGGCCACTCAGTAGGTTCGACCCAGAGGACTTCTGTTCCTTCAAAGCACTAGCCCAGCTCCCATCAGTGTTAATGAGGATGATGCTCCTTCAACTAGGGCCTGCTGGGAGTTTCAAACATTACCTCCACACTTCAAATAGAAACACTGTTCAAAGTAGGAAGCAGTTGCACAAAGCTCCAACTTCAACCTGCCATTAATAATAGAAACTCTTATTCACCAAGTCCATGTCATTTTTTCCCCCTTGTAAGCTCTGTTTGGAAAGGGAATATGCTAAACGTTCATTCTTCCAAGCTAGAGAAGGGCAGGGATCCTTGGACATGACAACCTTGCCTATACTACAAAAATCTCAGGAGTTGCTGCAGAGGCCTACATGGCAGCCAGCTGGGGTCTACAGTGCTGTACAACTGTTGTACAAAAGCTGTAAGCTTAGAAACAGAAGGCCGGGAACCAGTATTGGAACCGACTCCTCTCAGAATTATTGAGTATCCACCAAATACTAGGCACAGTGCTGAGGTATAGGAAAGCGACCATGACAAAGAGCCATGACATTTTGGGTCAGTGGGATCTGAGGATCACCTGTCTAGGAGTCATCTTCGTCAAATGAAGACTCCCAAGCCTCATCAAAAAGCAGTTTCTGGGAACAGGTGATGGAGAGTTTATCTGTAGAGCCAGGTTTCTTTGGACTCTTTTTCTTTCTAAGGCAAGGAAAACACAGGCATGGAAGTGTGGGAAAGAATGACAGGAAGTCACCAGTGAGTGCTGAATATTGAATGAAGAGCTGGGGAAGCCTAACCTGGTCCGCAAATGAGCTGCGCTCTGGAAGGCTCCCTGAACAAGGGGTGTTGCAGTAGTGACTTACAGGGAAGTGTGTATTTGATCTAGGAAACAATGGGGTCCAGGCCTGGCCTAGGATAAAGGAGAAATCAATCAGAGGAGAAACTTAGCTCATTTCTGAAAGTATTTAAGTCTTCAGCATAAACCAGCATGTTGTTCATGTGTCTACCAATTAGAATAGCCAGTAGAAATTTCTTACTAATGAAAAAATAAAGTCAGGCTTCATAGACAGTGACCCTGGCCCTGCGGAAATGCTGTACAAATCCTCTTCCTGTTTCCTAGTGGAGGGACAGATGGATGGGAGGCAGCTGTGGAAATATGGTCCACATACATGACTGAGTCCAGGAAAGCCGAAAGGGCAGGGTTTCTGGTCAGGCAGTACCCAAACCACGTAAGATCGACCCTCTATCTCAATCTCATCCTTTGATTCATTTTTCAGTTTTTTGGGTTATCCTTAGGGCACAGAAATATATCCGTTATCTTCTCATAGCACAGAGACACAAGGAGAGGGGCAAAAAAAGGGAAATCTTGATGGTTAGAAAATAAAGCAATAGGTAACCCTTTACTGCTGCATGGTGCCATGTGATTTTCAGTTTCTCAAAAACTATTGACTAGTGTAATGGAGCAGATGCTAGTATCTCAGATTGCATTATTTTTACTGAAAGAAAAGTTGGATGAGAGCCCATGCAAGGGCTGGTGTCTCTGTCGTGTGGGTTTAGTGTGGCAGAGAACAGTGCTTTCCACTTTGGGACTGAACATCTGTATGGGTGAGCAAAATCTGTTGATATTTTGTTATGAGAAGAGCAATGGTGGTTAGGCTAGGACACTCTGGGTTCCCATCGTTGTTGGTGGGCAAGTGTTATTTTTACCCAGACAGTTGTTAACTGCTGTTTGCTTGGTTTGTTAGCATCATTTAGCTTTTCTCTGTGCAGCCACTTCCTTCTCTTGTGATGTCAAGTGTTCATGAAGGACTCAGATCTTCATAAGCATGCATTTCCTGATTTGGGATATTTGTATCCAATCTGGTATTTTTCTTCCCTAAGTCTAATTTTTAAGAAAACTAGTCTTCATTAATACAGAGGACTGTTCAACCGAAGGACGTACTAAATCTGCCTGTAGAGTTTGACTTTATGACCTTTTAGGGTGGCAAATGTCAGAGACTGAGCCCCTGAGCAGTGTGAAATAATAAACAACAGGCTGTAAGATCCAGCTTGACAGTTATCATCTGAAATCACTTCCCTGAATTTATTAGAGTTAATCAATTCAGGCTGAAAGGCAGAGCTAGGAAAGCTCTCCTACTATGCTCTATTTCATTCACACTTCCAATAGGCAATAGAAGTTGGGGCATTTGTTTCCCTGTTGTATTTTGTGGAGACAATCAAAGGTGTTCCCAAATGGATGCTCCTGGAATGTAACTTGAAAGGTGATAAAATGCCCAAGAAGAAAATCACCAAGTTGTTTCGCTTGAATTGCTCTGGGCTTTCCCTCCTCTTTCTTTCTAATAGTAAAACTTATTCCTCTTATTCTTGGGTGTATGCTGGCATTGACCAAAGTTAGCAGGAATCACATCTCATTTCAAACATCTAGACAGACCTGTAGAGATACATTAAGGAGATGACCCATTGAAAGGGAACTACCTATGGAAAAATCTTACCGGGTTCAGGCTGGGGCAGCTGCTGGTGACCTCAGAGATTGGAAATAAAAAGACTGCCATTAGTTCCACGTCGGTTCTCAGAGTGAATGTTGCAGAGTGATGGAGGGTGTTAAGCTGTCAAATACCAGCAAGGGTTAATAAGGTTAAAGAAGAAATAAAAGCTGGTCAACAATAAAACAGTGAGAATAAATCAGCTCCAATAAATAAAGCATGCCACATCATGTATACATTGTGTGGGAAAAACAAAAAAAAATCATAATTCACATATTCAGGCACAAGTTTAAGGAACATCTCCAGATTATGTCCTTGGACATCTTGCGTGTACACTTAGACATCTCATCTGTCTTCTTCTTTTTGCCTCTCTGCAAGTCATTTAGTTCTTCTAGCTGGAGAATTCTCTAACGTCAGTGGGTAAGTGTAAAATATAAGAAGAGGGGAGCCAGAGCGGCATAGCACCTATGTCAGAGATAGGCTGCTATAAACCACCACGCGGTGGAAATGATTCACTCTCTGTCCCCTTTGACCTCTGCCCTGGAAAGGGAGGTCAGATAGATGCCTTCTGTGTGGCCTGACTTTGCCTGACTGACCAAGAAAATGCAGAACTGTGGTGGCCAAAGGATTCTGCACATTATCCTGCTCACGTCTATGCTTCCTTCTAATAAGCTCATGATCTTGATGGCCAGCAGCATAAATAACTCCATGCTACTGGACACTGGTCACAGTGCAGCCTTTGGAATAGGACTCTCACAGATAAGATGGCTCTCCTTACCTGTTTTTGTCTTGTAAGCATGATATTCCAACTCAACTTTTATGTTTGTGGCTGACCAGTCCAGCTGACTGACAGGTCTCACTTTTGTTGATTCCTGTCTACCTCCAAGTCTCGTAGCTGCGGCAAATGCTCCTGATTAGTGTCCACTCTCTCAAATAATTCTGCCAAGTGCCAGTCAGATATTTATTTTTTTTTAAAAGATACCATCCCTGTTTAAACAGTCAACTTAGTATTACCATGAGATGAGATGTAGCTCATTTGGCAAAATTCTAGCTTGTCATATGTGAAGCCTGGATTGGATCTCCAGTGTGGTATAAACTGGATACAGTGGAGCACAGCTGAATGGTGCTCATGAGGACTAGAAGTTCAAAATCATCTTTGTTACCCAGAGAGTTTGAGGCCATCCTGGGATAATGAAATCCTGTCTCAAAATGACAAAACAAGTGAACAAAAAGTCACTCTTGAACAGCATGGGCTTGTATCATGACCTTAGGCCCAGTTTTGTCTCTTGGTCTGTGCTTTATTTTTGAGTGGTCTTTATGTTTGAGGGGGCTGTTTTTGGAAATAGCCAAACATTAGAAACCAAGCAGAATGGCCAAGTTAGAGGACCTTTCTCTGTGGTATTTGATTATTGAATTCTGATTATTTTCCTTTACTTTGCTTTTCATAACACTTTTCAAGTATGTTTACAGCAAGAATCATAACATCAGAAAAACTGACTAGTCTCTGACAGGGTTAGGTTCTGGTAGGCATGTTGGTTAAACATCCTTATTCTACAGTCCCATTAAGGTAGATATCAGGTTTGTGAAGGCGAGGTTTAGATTATTCTCCAAGAATTCTCTAGCAGGAAGACTATGGATTTCATCTCAGTGATTCCTTTGCTTGGATCTGTGACAATCTGGAATCCCACAAATGGCTTCATAGCATGTGTAAGGAAGGGGTCTGGGATCACAGCATTGAGGGGGACTCATTTAAGGCATGAAGAGCTTGTCCTGAATACTGTTGCCTCCCAACCACTCTTCACCCACAGCTGGTCTTTCCTAAAGTGAGAGGTGACAGGAGTAATCTGAAGAGAGAATTTTGCTTCCAAAGAGACAAAACCATCACGCTGTGGACTATTGAAAGACACGACAGTGGAAAGGGGCTACTTGGGAAGAGGATCAGCAGGAGTGAGAATGGGGCAGGATGGCAAGAGGCAGGAGAGGGTAGGGGGATTGAAGATGATCAAAATATACTATATACTTGTACATAAATGATTACCAAATGAAATCCATTATGTATAACTCTCTCACTGTACACTGAGTGTGTGTGTGTGTGTGTGTGTGTGTATGAGAGAGAGAGAGAGAGAGAGAGAGAGAGAGAAAGAGAGAAGGAAAGAGAGAAAATACATGGTTTCAGGTGACCCTGTGACCTCTGCTCTTTACTCCAGCTCTACATACAACTTAAGATAGTTTTATTTAATTTTATTTTATTTTTTAGTTTTTAAAAATTAAAACATAAGTACATCACTTCCTTCCTTCATTTTTCTCTCTATAACCCCTCCCATATTCCCCCTTTCTCCCTCTCTAATTCATGGCTTTAAAAAAATATTATCTTTGTGTGTATGAATAAATTTATAAATATAACCTGCTCAGTCTGGTTAGTGTTACTTGTATGTATGTGTTTCCAGGGCTGACCACTTTGTATTGGATAGCCCATTAGGGAGCTCATCCCTGGGGAGGGCCAATTCTTCAGAGATCACCATTCTTTAGTTGCCTGTGTTTCTTTGTCTAGGAGTATGGCCCCATGAGATTGCCTTTTCCATGTTAGCACATCTATTGCCTCAACTTAAGACAGTTTTTTTTGTGGGGGTGGAGAGATGGCTCAGTAGTTAAGAACACTGGCTGCTCTTCCAGAGGACCCTGGTTCAATTCCCAGCACCCACATGGCGGCTCACAACTATCCATAACTCCAGTTTCAGGGGATTCAACCCTTACACAGACATACATATAGACACCCCCCCCAGATACCCCAAACAATAACCCCAAAGAACACTGATGCACATTAAAAGTCAATCAATCGATCAGTCAATCAACCAACCAGTCAATCAGTCTGAAAAGGTTTTTGGCAGGCTGGAGAAATGGCTCACTGGTGAAGGCTGTACATTATTCTCACAGAGGACCTGAGTTGGGGTTCTAGCACCAGGGGATACAATGATAAAACACCCTTTCCTGCCTAACATAGACACTCCATCCACATGCACACCACCCCACATCATATACATGGAGTTTAAAATAAAATCATAATAAAAAGGTACTTTTATTTAGCCTACAAGGACAGATTGCCTTTTACATGATTGGCTGGGCTCTCTGTTCTCTATGTCATCATTTTCACAGATAGCAGCACATTTGTGACTCTTCTTTCAGGCTATGTCTGGCTTTTAGATATTTGAACAGAGTAGACGATACAGAAGTCAGCTGTTACAAGTTGGTTTTTGTAAGTAAAAAGGAAAGTAATATAAAAATAAAATCAAATTTCTGTATAAAACCCACAGCTGGTCAAGGTTTAGAGAAGAAGAGACTGAAATACTCTGCCCCAAATGGCACGTCTGTATCATACACTCTCCCCTTAAGGCTCAGGGAGGGAAGAGTAAAAGAGCTAGGGGCTGTGCGTGACTACAAGGAAACTGTTTTTTTCTGGGTGCGGCAGGGCAGTTACACAAATGAACTCACAGTAGTAATGACGGCATGCACAAGGACCATGCAAGCTCAAGCCAGACGGAATCCCAGCATGCAGAGGGGCAGTAGCTATAAAGCCTTTCGTTAGGGAGCTATGGGCAACTGATAGCTTCTGGGAGAAGAAGAGTGAGTTCTCCTTAAAAGTGTGGTCTCTGGTGTAGGCCGACCGTGCTGTACTGGAAGGCTACACATGCAAAGATATATGAGTAGTGCAAATTGGACTCAGTGGACTTAAAAAAAAACTCACAGAATTGAGTGGGTAGACAAGAGGGAGTGATGGAGCTGGGAGAAGCTGGAGGAAGGGAGATAAATAGGAATAAAATAGAGTGTATAAAATTTTGGAAGAACTAAAAAATATGATTGTAGTTCATACACTTACAATTTTACTAATATAATATGATGGAGGGAGGGCTTTTTGGTTCTAAGGCTTAATTTTATGAGAATATGGGACCAAGAACACAGCAGGCTTCAAGGATGCTACTTTCAGGTACAAGGACAAAGAGAAGATGAATGAGAGAGCCTCAGATGCAACTGGGTTTGGACTTGAGCATGCTCTTACAAGTGGGCACGCTGGGCTTTGCACAGTCGACTCTCATTTCCTTATCTGTAAAATGGGCATAATTCCCATTTCAGAAAGTTTTTCCATGCTGGGCCTATATGTGACCACGATAATGCATGCCAAAAAGAGACCACTCAATGAGCTCTTGATCCCCTCCCCCGTTTTTTGGCTAAAGTCATTTGTGTAAATTATTTGCATAGACAGTATTTGTCTTAGCAAGAACATTTTCGTGCCCGATATGTTGAAAATACATTACTATTTGCTTAAGAATTCTCTATTCTGTAAGTGAATCAGATTTGATTATTGTGAGTGGTTCCAGGCTTCCCCCGTTCCCAAAACAGAGAAATAAAACCAAGGATTTTGCTGCATCAAAAAGAGAAATGAGAAGATGAAGGCCTCTATCAGGCTCACTTGGGAGTATTGTTTCATTTTACACTTTTTTTTTTTTTTTTTTACATTTTATCTGGTGGCTAAAATTTTTTTTTTAAGAAAATCATATGCAAAATAGAGATGCTTTTCATTGTAGAAATTATCAAATTTTCTCTTTCCCTCCTCTCCTCTTCTGTATCCTTCCCGTCTTTGAATGCTGCCAAGGTGAGGAGTCCCTTTGAGGGGCACGTGACCGGCACCCCGTGGCGGCAGCAGCCTGCAGCCTCCTCTGGTGACCAGTGTTCAGCAAACAGAGAAGGCTCAGCTTTCAGCCCCTTCCCTTCTTTGTTATAGACAAACTCGAAGGCAGAAAGCCTTTCGGCCCGTCCCTTAATTCCCCAGCCCATCCCTAATTAGTGTTTTTTACTGTTAATCCCTACCATATATCTCTGAGAGTCTCACATGAGTCGGCTCCCTACAAGTTTTATTGCATTCAAAGTAGTGGCAAGCTGGCAGCGGGCGATGGTGGGAATCCAAGCGGTCACCAAGCGGGGGTTGGCTGTTGCTTGTAATTGATTGCTCACTGAAGCCTGCCCGCGCACTTTAGCCCGAGGCCTGACTTGCCTCCATATGCCTAGTGTCAGGAGTTGGAAGCCAGCTGGTCAGTCAAGGCACACCCTGTGGGAAGCGGCAGACCCAGGCGGCAGGGTAGCCATCAGCCTCCCCGAGCATATTTCCTCTGTGTTTTGATAATAGTTCTGTAAGCTTTAATTATGCTGTGTGACAACACATTCATGAACTATCAAAATAAATCCTTTGAAGAGATGGCTGCTAACAGATTTTGAAGCAACAGTGCTTGTTGTAAAAGAAAGAAGGAGCCCGGCAATCAGAGCCTTGCAGGATCTCCCTCAATGTTGAAACCAGATGAGTCGTTCATTCTCTGCCTTTTTTTTTTTTTTTTTGTCCTGCTGACAAATGCTCCTTTTAAAGTCCTGCCCTTAAGAAGTTAACTGAAGACGGTTATTGCAACACTCGAGTGTATCCAACATAAGCGTTTTACAATTAGCAGTGGTAATGTGAGCGTAAAAGCTGTGCCCAATATCACTACATAATCTGAAGGAACACCGCAGGGTCCATTAGGGCCATTTACAGTTGAGACTGAGACTAATGGCATTAAATTATTATAGCTATGGCTAAGGGGGCATTATAAGTGAATCCCTTCCAGCTGGGTTGGCTGTACATGCTCTTTTGTCAACAGAACAGCTCCTTAAAGGTATCCTTATTGTTCAGGATTGTTTGTAGACCAGATGCTGTGTAGACCGCTGGCAGTCTCAATAACACTGGATTTAAAGACTGGGAATTAGTGTTCGATTCAGCTAGGCCTAGGGTGAAGTGTTGTTGGGCAGTTCTCCTTGTCCCGCCTTCGGTACGTGCGTGTGTGCGTGTGTGTGCGCGCGCGCTCGTGCACGTGTATGGGCACATAGGTTTGTTGGTGCCTGTGACTATACTTGTGCTTGCTTGGGTGCGAGTGTACCCATAGCCCCAGCTGTCAGCGTGTCTTGGGTTTTTCTGTTTAGAACTTCGTAGAATATGGGAAACTATCACGGGGGTGTTTGAAAGAATTCTGAAACCCAGCATTGTGAGAAATGAGGGATTTCTCACTCTCAACACGTATCTTTAGTCTCTGATTTCATTTGTTTCCTCCTGTGAGAGCGGTTGCCCTTTGTGCTGGTAGGAGATTACCAGAATCTCTTCCAAGATTAGTAACATTGTTAAATGTTAAGATATTTTTATTCTCCCGGTGCCCAGCTAAACAACAGGAGACTGCTTTAGAGTGTAATGAAGCAATGGGGTCATCAGCTCCATGTTACTAAAGAAACTGCAAGGAGAAATTGGGGAATAAATTCAAAGTTGCTCTTGAGCTTGAGTAATGAACTGGGGTGAGTTAGTGACCCCAGCATTGTCAAGGTGGTCACTGGAGAAGACATGAAGCAAACATGGGAGCCAGTCTTCTCAGGAGAAGGTCACAGGTCACCACAGATTGCTTTATTAAGTATGATTATGTTTATATTACTTACAATTATTACCCTCTATGCCTCTTCAATGTATAGGTGAGATCATTATAGATAATTCAGTAACTATAATTCCTATCCCATAGTTTTCTTGAATCAGATGCATTTGTTGAACAGCTACTTATTTTTTTTTATTTTTTATTTTTTTGTGATGTTCACTCTACTGGGCACTTTGGAGGGAGAAGAGTTATATGAGTCATAGCTCTTCCTTTGGGGTCTTTGGGATGAGGTTGTTGTGGATATACTAAACCAACAGAGCGGTCTGTGATTGGGATGAATGTTTAAAACTGGGAGAAAGAGTATGAAGGGATCTGTAGCAGTGTGTAGAATAATGGACTTTGGGTTGGCCAAGGAGACACAAGAAATAGTTACCAAGAGAGGATAATAGGGGCCCATCCTTTCAGTTGAGGTGAAGCTTGAGGTGAAGCTTGTAGAGCCTGTTGGTGAAGGTAAAACTTTATTCCTGTCAGCCGCTATGTTAGACTCCAGGTATGTGTGAACAAAAGCATTTCTAGTCCTCAGGAGACAGAAGGCCTAGAGTAACCATTCTCAAGCCTGAGATCTTTCCCACTGAGATGCAGTTTGTTTGCAACTAACTCAGGGAACTTTTAAGCTTTGAAGCTCATCTGTTGATCCCTAGAATCAAAGTTAAGAGCTCTCGCTTAGAAGGTAGACGGGTTTGTCGGGGGTCACACGGGAAGACTTAAAATAGTAATACAGGAGAGGATTAGAAAAGCAAAATCACCATTGGCTGTAGGGGGAGTTCAAATCCAGTCTGGATTACAAGTGACTCTGTCTTGAAAACAACAACAAAATGTCCTAAATATAAAACAAAACAAAAAGTACTGACATAGAAGATAGCAGGGACCCCTGAAATGACCCTTAGAGAGTGTTACAGGCAGGCTATAGCAGAATGTTATAGACTGGCAATGTCCCATCTTCCTCAGTTTCAGGTAGGGAGACTGAGAGCTGGGATAGAAGAATCTCATGTTCCCCTGTTTCTAGGAGCTCAAGACCCTGAGCTGACATGCTGGCATTGGACTCGCTCAGGATCTGCCAGGGGGTGGTACAGGCTGAAAACCTGAACTTAGGTTAATGTCTCCTAAGCAGAGATGCAGACAGAACAATCAGGGGTAATAAGAAAAAGAGGAGAACTTAGCAGGAAGCTAAGAACAAAGGATGCAGCCTCTGCTGTGTACAAGACTCTCTACCAAATATAGTTTTAGTGAGCATTGCTGTTTAATGGCAGTTCTTAGCAAGAAACCTTGTTGTGAACTTTGTGATAAAGCAGAGAGTTTTTGCAATCTTTGAAACCTTTCACTTTGGAAATATCCACAAAACAAATGGGAAAAACAAACATTAATGAGGCAGATATAAAACACTTTGGAGAAAAAATAATTTAACATTTTTATGGTTGCTATAGAAACACCTCAGCCCTCACTCTTGCTAATTAGTCGGGTTTTACACATTTTATATTTGGAAATGCAAATCAGTTTTCATAAATTATTACTTATTTTTTTCCCATTTATATTTACAGTACTGTTGTACAGAGACACACAGGAAGTCTAGACGACTACTTAGTTATATAATGTGACATACTTAGTTATGTGAGCCTGACATTTATGTCCACAAGACACTTCTTAGTTTAAATATTCTCCTGTTAAATGTTGTGGGAAATTATGCAGAGATTTATAATTTTTACAGAAGAAAATGAGAAGATGTAAATCATGTGGTGGCTTTCTAAAGTGCTTTCTCATGGAGTCTTGGGAGGGAGGAGCCCCCCTCTTACCCCCAGTGGATTCTAAATAATAAACATTTTAAGACTTTCCTCCAGCCGTGGGAATTATGGCTGGCTTGGGTGTCTTCTGAACTTTTGGTATGAAACACTGACCATCTGTAAACAGTTACTGGACTCTTGGTGATTGGAGAAGACAGGAGTGTTTGGAAGAAAGGGAATATGGGATAGTTCTAAGATCTGGGGCGGCTGGGAGTCTGGTGGAGAGGAGATGGTGGCTCTCAGACTCAGTGGATAGCAATTACAGATTCATTTTCTATTTGCAGTCATTAGATGGAAGGAGTGAAACTGGAGGCCTTGGCTTCAGGACCATTTTGCAGACTTGGTTCAAGTTTTAACTCAGCTACTTCTTAGCTGCAGGATTTGAGGCAAATTATTTGACCACTCCAAGACCGTTCCTGTAAAATGGGGACTAAAAGAAAGATCAGCACACTGCAGAGTCTTTGTGTAAATGAAATCATGGGATGGTTACAAAGAGTTTGCTTAGGGACTCAGAGCATGACAAACGCTTAGCTAGTGTTATCTGGTATAAACTTATCACAGTAGGATTGGCAAGATGGCTGAGAAGTTAAAAGAATTTAGGTGCTTTCCCAAAAGACCCAACCTCAATTCCCAGTACCCACATGATGGTTTGTGACTCTTTATAACTCTACTCCCAAAGGGTCTGACACCCTCCTCTGGCCTCTGAGTGTTCCAAGCATGCACATGGTACACAGACATAACACCACCACACAAAACAAATAAATACATAAAAAAGTAAACAATACATAAATAAATAAAATTTAAAATGCTTTATCACAGTCAATTCTCATATATGTCTTTCTACTAATTCTAACTATATATAAGTGACCAAAACTACAAAAAAGAAAAATAATTCTAGAAAAAGGAACATTTTAATAGTGCCTGGTATAGCACGCAGTACACATCTGCACCCTTATAATCCCGAGATTAAATCTATTTATAATCAAACTTCTGTATATTAATATCAATGTGCAAAGTCAAGAGTGAATACATCCTGCACTCTATGTGAAGTTTAAGGGATTTGCAAGAATTAATTTGGCTTTATGTATTTTTTTTTTATCTTGAACACCAACATTAGATGCAATTTTTGTCTTGAACACTAACATTAGGTACTGACTCTCATATCACCGTTGAAGCCAGGGTACTGGTGTGCAGATAATGTTATTGGCCTGACACAAGGGAACTAGTGAGTCTAAGACTGAAAACCTAGCTGTCCTCAGATGAAAAAGCAGTGGGGAAAGGTGGTAGAGGGTCCTTCGGTGTCTACATGAGGGAGAGAAGGAGGGTAGAAGCAGGAAGCAGACATGCCTCTGGTAGCAGGTCTTGGTAGGTTGGGAGCCACAGAGAGGAAATGCCTGGTCACACATGGGAAATAAACAGGCAGAAACACTTGTGTGTTCACACTGGTCTCATTGGAGATTGTCTTTTAGTGTTTCTTTGAATAACCAGGTGTTCAAATGTTCCTTGGCCTTCTCAGTCTTGTGTCTTCAGTTATTTGGAAAACAGAACAACCAGGATCGTTTCCTTCCCTAGGCTGATTTCCTGTCTTTTCCTGAATCAATAAGCAAGGGTTTGTTTCTTCTCTATGCCGTGACCCCATTGAAATTCAGAGTTCACAGTAACATAAATGGTAAGTGGTAGGAAAACAAACAGAGCACAAATGCATAAATACATTTCTTTTTGCAAAATTTACCACATTAAACAAGCCAATAGTTTTGATGTTACTCAGTCCCAGAAGGTTGTGACTTTGCTATTTATTATACCTACTGGGTGATGGCCAGGCAGGAAATGTGGGGTACTGAGAAATAGGGAAGTGACTGGAATGGCCTACCGGAAGAGAATGCTCCTCGGGGGAAGGGTGGCTGTAGATGCATCATGTCATGTTCATACCGCCAATCTGAACCCAGGCAAGGCTTTTCCACAGAAGCCAAATGTCAGTGTTTTGAATGATGACAACTCATTAAAAAAAAAAAAAAATTAAATCACTGTGAAAGTCCAAAGAGAATTAGCCTATGGGTTGTTGAATAGCTCAGCTTTCTTTAACTGTTATGCTGTCCAGTGTAGTCATCATTGGCCAGACGTGGCTGCTAAGCACTTCCAGAAGATCTAGTCAGAACTGAGATGTCTTCCAAGTATCAAATAACACTGGATTTTGAAGATTACCAAATGCACCAGCAATTCATATGGCTTGTATGTTAAAAGGGTTGTATTTTGATTATGACCAGCTGAACAAAACACTATTACAAAATATAACTTAAAAAATGTGGCTACCATGAACATTTAAAGTTTTCATATGTGATTAGCCTTCTGTTTTTAGTGGACATACACCTCAGTGTATGTCATTCTTAGTCTTTCTTCCAGGGCCTTCTGTGTCTTTGTGATCATTTGTGGGTAGAAGTCTAAACCTTTTTTTTTTTTTCCCAGCTTTTGAGACAGGGTTTTTGAGACAGTGTAGCCCTGTCTCCAACTTGCAATTGTCCTGCTTCTAGTTTCTGGTACTAGGATTATAGGCCTGTGCCACTAAGCCTGGCCCTTTCTTCTTAGACCAATTTAAGAGGTCAAGGAAGGTCTTTCATTTCGGTGGCTCCTCTGGACAGGTCAGTTTTGATCCAAGGATAGAGTTATAAATGGATCTTACACCTTGAGCATGAGCTTTGGTTGGCTGGACAATGTGCATCCAGCTGTCCTCGCCTGGTCCCAGTAGTAATGACCCTGACATCTGGCATCCAAGTCATGGGCACAGAGCCTTTGGAACATGGGTTCTTCAGAAGCCATGGTGAACTCCTGGGAACCACATTTCTTTTGCTTGCCATAATTTTTCTTAAAAGCACATTTATGTTGGGAAAAAAGGGAACAAACACTTTGAATGTGCCCTGGTAAAGATGCTTCACAGTTTCACCCATGTTTAGCTACACTGTGAGCTGACTTGACCACATTTGAACTGATTTCAGTGATTTGGTACCTAAACATCTGCAATTCTAAAAGATATTTCAGGAGAGAGCAGTTTGCAGAGGCAAGAGAGTAGACACCAAGGGTAGCTGAGAATATTGCCTGGAAAAGATGGAATCTCTCCCTACCAGACAAGCAATGTTGTCGCTTTTCAGAGAATGATGTGTAGATCTAAGTCTATTCTGGGAAACCACAGATCCATTTTCTACATGGTAGGTTCTGTGAATTTTTTTTCACAGACATTATTTCCAATTTATTAACACTCCATGAAGCACACCCAAGAAGCTTTGTTGAGTTTGTAGGCACCAATCAAGAGCATCAGGGAAGGATACTCTATACTTCCCTCCTGATTTCTGATTTTCTAACAGCAGGATTCTTTTCATGTAAGATATGAGCATGGACTCTCCTGTTCAGTTTGTTCCTTTCTTTAGTCTAGCTCAGTAGTTCTCAGATTTCAATGGGTTATAAATACAAATCTATCTGTGTGGTATTGTATAAAAGATGTGATTTGCTTTTTTCTTTCTTTTTGCTTTCATGAAAACTTTGGGTCTTGACTTTGTAGCTAAAGGTGTGATTCTTCATCAGGTATGAAAAACTCTTAGTGCATGCTTCCAGGTAATTGGAGTATGACACAAGGATGAATACTGCATAGCCACTGAAGCTAATGACTAAACAGTGCCCTTTGATCTGCTTGAGACAAGGCCCTACTCTGTAGTTCAGGTTAGTCTGGGACTCACAGGGTAGCCAGGCTGGTGTTGAACTTATGGTGATCCTTCTGCTTCAGATTCCCAAGCACTGAGATTATAAGTGTGAGGCACCATGCCAATTATCTGTCTTCATGTGGAGCTTTGTGAGTGAGGAGAAAACACACGGATGCTTCAATTGCCTCTGCTTTCCTGAAGTTAGGGAATAGAAATGTGGTAAGTATGGAGGGCATGGTTTTTAGAAGTGAAGATTGCAGCAATGTGAAAGGGAAGACAGCCTATATCACATTACCCACACACAGGACCCATAGGCCCTGTGTTCTCTTTAGAAGGTGCTTCAAACTCACCTCTAAGATTAGCCCTTTGGATGCCTAAGACAGCCAGATATGGATGGAAGCTTTGAGCACAGTATAGATATTGATGCTTCCTGGTTGTCTTGGAGATGAATCAGTAAAGCTCCTGAATATTGTGGTAGTCAGCTGTGAGTTTTGTTGTTGTAGGAATACAGTAGGTGAAAGGTGACATTTATTGAGGATCTGTTTATTACATGGCAGCCATTACAGTGGCATCTTGCTATTTGATTGATGCCATAGGTATGTTTGGATCATCCTCTTTTAAAGATTAAAAAAAATACCAAGATTATAATTTACTTTTCTTTAGGTAAGTACAGCCTATATGACTCTATCTGGCTGCCAGTATGAGAACCTCTGTTCTGACTCAGAACCCCAGAACAGTGGCCTCTAGGAAACAACAACAAAAATGTATTGTCTACACATAAATAGAGTTTGGAGGTTAATCGCCCACAACTGGTAGTGTTATGTCAGGCTCCCTTTACCATATTTTTCTAACATATCTGTAGGGTAGCCTCATTCCTACCATCAAGGATGGAGCCTTGGCCATCACTGCAACATCCCTAGAGGCAGAAAGGCACAAGGCAGACCCCTTCCTCCTAATGACAAGAACATGTAACACTATACTCTTGTGTCATTGGCCAGAGCTTGATCACATGATTACCTAGTTATAAGGGGTCTGGAATACACAGTTTTTATTTGGGGTATTCAGATAAATATCGGAGATCTTATCACTCCAGGAAAAAAGAAGGAAACAGGTAGACTTTGGTCACCATGGTTGTCTTGGGAAGCCAGTTAGATTTTTTCTATTTGTCCGAACTGTAAGGATGATGTGATGAATAGTGCTCTTTGGAAAGCATTTGGCATCATTCAAAGCACTGCAGCTATTTTTAATTATAACATGACTAATCTTTCCTTACATCTGTTAATTTTGTGTACATGGTGACAGTCACTAGAGAAAACACCCCCCTTGCTGCATTTTCTCATTCATGTACTATTTCTCTGCTAAGCAATTCTCATGAATCCTGAAGCTGCCATGTAATTTTAGTTTTCAGTCCGTTTCTGTGGGGTTGAAATGTTGAGATTCACTAACCATGAATTCCAAAAGGCTGGGAGAAGGGATCATAAAAGATAATGTTTTACACCATGAGCTCTGGCAGCTGAATGTAGATGCTACTACAGCTGAAGAGAATTCTAAACTTACTCTTCCTAAGGAGGGGGCTAAATGTGGAGTTCTGTACCTGGATCCAGCTGGATATCCATCCAGATTATCAATGACCTGAGAGGCCCATCGTTTTAGCCAAAGGTCCCAGCCTCCCCCCACTTTTTAACATGGAGATTATCATTTAAAGCCAGTGCCTTTTGGGTGTGTGTAAAGAAGGAGCGACTTGCATAGGATAGGAAATATTTTCTGCCTTTAGTGTGGGCTGGGTTTTGTGGTTATAGTGGGGGATGGGATGGTTAGCGGAAATTGTTCCTCGTCTCTCCAACAGTTACATCAATCTGGATTTAGCCTCATGTGCACCTAGGGTTCAGGCTTTGTCCTTCTGCTGCACAGCTTTGTCGTCTGCTGTCCTCAGACGACACCTCAGGCATGGCATCCAGGCCTTCCAACCTCACGCATACTCTGGCCTCTTCTGGAGCTAGGCTGCTGTACATAGAGGGTCTTCCTTCCCCATTACATCTTACCTGTACCTCATCTCTCAATCCTACAGAAAGACAGACAGGCAAACAAACAAACAAACAAAAATCCTACGGGAGGAAAAATACTACAGCGACCCTTGTGAATCTCTCCCTCCTTGTGGTCTCTCTCTCTCGTGCTGGGCTGGGATCCTTCAGCGACTGTCAGTTAACACTGAGGGTGTTAATGCTATGCTCCTCATGTGCCCGTCTGGTATCTGTCCTCTTCTTTCAGCCCGGAAGCTCAGTGAGGGCAGAGCTTACGCCCAGTTTTGCTCACACCCCTGCTCCCTATATTTGATTCGGTGTTTAATGAATAAGGTCAATCGTTTTGAAAATTGATTTATTATTTACGTATTATTCTCTGGTAGATTTCAGGGTCTGTTTTATTATAAAATATTTATTTTCAATATTCTAAAATTATGTGTATGCATGTGTGTCTGTGGGTGCCTGTAGAGGCCAGAGGCATCAGGTTCCTCCGGAACTAGTTA
Source organism: Psammomys obesus (assembly GCF_907164565.1). NCBI lineage: Eukaryota > Metazoa > Chordata > Mammalia > Rodentia > Muridae > Psammomys > Psammomys obesus. The sequence goes on along the minus strand of NW_026591597.1, from coordinate 1,454,561 downwards.
CAGGTGACTGAACCTAACTCAGGTCTTCCGCAAGAGCAGTGTGCTCTATCTGTGGAGCCATCCTTCCAGCCTTGACTTACTTTTAAACTTAGCAGTGTTGAGGACATTGAAATGCTAGCTAGCTCTGTCACAAGGAAGTGCCGAGTGGACACTTAAACTACAGAAGTTTGGTTCCTCACAGATCTGGGAGGTCACAGTCAAGCTGTCAACAAGGCTGCCTTCCTTTGCTAATTGACCCCATCTTCCTGTGTCTTCACACCGTCTCTTCCTGCTTGTTTGGCACCTGCTGACTTTCTCATATAAGAGCATCAGCCGTTCTGGATTAGGACCCTCCTAATGATCTTAGTTGATCATTAGAATAATTTATTCTTGTTTTATGTACATTGGTATTTTGCCTTCATGTGTAAGGGAGTCAGATCCCCTGAAACAGGGGTTACAAACAGCTGCCATGTGGGTGCTGGGAATTGAACCTGGGACCCCTGGAAGAGGAGCCAGTGTTCTTAACCACTGAGCCATCTTTCCAGCCCCTGTAAGCATTTTTAAAGCAACAACTAAAACCACAGTGGCCCAACTTCTTTTGGACCAAGTGATGCTGTATATAATTGATACAGCAAGAAAAGAGTAAGATTTTTTCATTCGTATTCCTATATATGCATAGATGTGAATATATGTGCCTCTCAGATAAAATTATGTATATATATATATATATATAATATATATATATATATACACACATATTTATTTATTTATTTATTTTTCTGAACTTCAGGAATCTTATCTGTTGAGACAGGCTTCTTTTGAGCCAATTTTTTCTTTCTTTCTTTCTTTCTTTCTTTCTTTCTTTCTTTCTTTCTTTCTTTCTTTCTTTCTTTTCTTCTTTTATTTTTTTTTTTGGTGACATTTGGAGTTAATATAAGGAAATACTCTTTGTATTGCCTGGTATTGAAAATGTCAGTAAACAAACCCAGCCTTTCAAGAAGGGAGGTGGCAGTGGGGACTTGATAACAAAAGACATTGTTTCTGGATGCAGGAGGTAACGGGAGTGTTGAGAACAAAGGTTTACTCAAAATAGGCTTTGTAACAAACTTCTGGGTCCACCTTCTTCCTGGTTGTGTTGAAGCGTCCCTGCTCAAGAGACCTGTCGTTATTGTAATCAAACCACCACACTTACCAACACAAACACACTCTCAATTTCAGGGCTGACCGAGAGCTAGGAGTGTCCTTTTAGGATCACAAAACAAGTTGGGCTGTTGAGGTTTTCCGGCGGCTAGCTAACAAAAACACACCAGCAGAGGATGTAACTCCAGGAGTCGTGGGACCCGCACAGCAGTGGGGACCCGCACAGCAGTGTGCATGAAAGCCTGCCTTTCCGTTTTTTTTTTTTTTTTTTTTTTTTTTTTAAAGAGGTTTAGCCCTCACATCTGGTAGACCTGTGACAATCAGCGTTAGACCATTTTAGAAATCAGATACCCTGGTTACCAGGAAGTTGATTTGCCTTCCACTTCCTTAAGAAAACACACATTAATATTTAAGCTGGGTTTTTATAAAAGAAGCGTTTGTGTGCCTGAGATGTGAAATAAAGCCAGGAGGCTGGGAAAGCTCCTTCAGTCCCACAGATAAAGTGACCCCCCCCAATGTAATTCAAATCACCCTTCAGATTGGAAAAGGAGAGGAGTGGGCTCACCCTCCCCCAAGGGCCTTGTGGAATTTCCTATGTACTGTTGTGTGGCCTGTGCCTATAGTGTGTAAAGAGCTGGACTTTAAGGTAGGAATTCCTTCTATAGGGACAGAAGTTGGAGATTCACAAAGGCTACCTTCTTAAGCGATTTTCCACTCTTTTTTTTTTTTCTTCCTTCTTCCAATTAGAGAGTCAAGAGACATCTATCATCTGGTGATCATGTTGTGGGGGATCTTGCTATCAAGGTCCAGCCTTTTGCATTTTCCTGCCCAGCCTTGGTTCCACTCCCAGTGAAGATGACATTGAGATAGTGTCAGCTCAAACAGGCTCCGCCATCCTGATAATGCCATCTTAGACATCTAAGGTGATTTTGGTGTGTCTCTAAAAGGCTTATTGAGATGAATACAATTCTTAAAGGGAAAGTTTTTCTCCCCCAAAGATTGGTATAAACAGTTTACTTAAAAAATAAACATTTTAAATTACTTTGATCTCAGCTGTCCAAAAGATGCAAACTAGTCATGCCTCTGGGGTAGTATTTTCCAGGGTTTTAAACTGAGCATAAACCATTTCCTCTTAGCATGCAAGAAGATAAATAATGTTTTGGAACAATAGATCACATGAAGGGACAACTAGTCAGGAAAAGCAAGTGGTGTGCTTTATTTGAGGGTGTCAGAAGACCTGAAATTGAGTTTGAGTTTGTGACTAAGTTTTTTTTTTTTTTAGCAGTTCAGACTGCTTTGTGGATTTAGATTTGAGTCCTGCCTACAGCATTCTGTTTTTGTGTCTCCTCTCCTCTTCATCTCCGTATTTTCTGCAAGAATACTACAAGGTTTCTTTGAGTCATTTGAATCCTTGGAGATTTGCCCATGCTGTGCCCTGGCGGAGCTTCAATTTTTTTTTTTTTTTGTTGTTGTTTGTTTGTTTCAAAAATGTAGCTTTCAGCTGAGCATGATACATATATGATATCCGTTTGATCTGATTACTTAGGAGACAAAGATAGGCAGATTTCTGTGAGTTCAAGTTGAAGGCCAGCATGGTCTACACAGCAAGTTCTATGCCAGCAAGCGATTTATTGATCCTGTTGGGGTAGAAGGAAGCACTTCATTCTTCTTAACTATGTTCTTACCTGCTGCCCAGGCATCATCATTTAAATAGGACCCCAGCATGTGTACTGTTTGATCAAGCTCTATAATGGTTATCTTGGTATGATGGTTGATATTTCTGAGGATAGCCTGAAATATAAGTTATTAAGTTATTAACATAAGTTCAAGGGGAATAATTCTCAATATACTTACAAAATACTAGTAGAAGTTATTTAGAGGCAACATGATCCTGAGGCTTTCGGCATGCTTCCTTTGCATGGGACAGCATGTGTCAGTTGAGTTAATATCATGTACTATTTAATCTTTAAGCTATTTCTTTGCATTTTTTGCTAGTTTTGTATGTGATGCTTGAATAGTTATCTGACACATGGCAGGAAGCTGTACTTAGGAAGTCAGGCATCTCTACATAGTCAGAGTTTGAAGTTTTATGTGGAGGGCTAAGGAGACAGACGACTGTTTTCAATGATGTTTTGAAAGATTAAGATTAGCACAGTGAGAGAAGTCTCATACTTCATGTTTAACTGGCTTTCAGGCTGGTGCACAAACAGGGCTGCTTTGTCCAGTTCTACAGTCACTGACTAGGAGAGGTTTTGCAGGGGAAAGTGCTTTGCAAGAGGAGGATTGGTTCCATGTGGGCCTCTTACCACCATAAGACAAATGGCTAAGAACATACAGTTTTCAGCGGACAGACAGAACCACAGAGTGGAAGTGAGCTAATTTGCACACAAACATTTGGGTTCTGACCTGAGAGATCTTACACAAACAAGCTGTGTGAACTTAGGCAAGACATTCACTTTTCAAGGAGGTCCCCTTATCTGTACATTAAAAAGGGTTTGATTTGATACTGAGCTATAAATACAGAATATATAAAACAGAGATGAGGTGGATGGGCATAAGCCTGGGGTGGCATCCCTAGGCTTAGATCCCCCTTTAGCCATGAAATGCCTGAGGTCACCTGGCACCTTTAATGCAACCCCATATGAAAGTCATATATCCTGCAGTAGCATCATATCATCTTTAGGTCCCGAAGAGATCCTATTAATTAGAACGCGTGGGCTGATATGGCTCAGCAGGGAAAGGTGCTTGCCCTTGCAAGCCTTGTGACCTGAGTTTGATCCATATAGAGGTGGGAGGAGAGAACTGGCTCCACAAAAATGTCTTCTGACCTCCACAGGCCTCTCCCCAATCATAAGTTAAGAATTTAAAAAAGAATTTAAACTAATGAGATCTAAAGCCGTTTTTGTAAGATGTTGTATGTAGAGACAATGAGTAATATGGTCAGGTTGATAGAGGAGACTAAAATAATTCTTCAGCATTAAATACCCGGATACATTAATTTGGAGTATATTTTTTCTTTTCTTTTTTCTTGTGTCTTACTGTCTCTGTTTAAGTATAACACATATATTTGCATTTGTATATATACACAGATGTGTATATACACACAGATGTGTATATATATCATTTTATCTATCTATCTATCTATCTATCTATCTATCTATCTCTCCATCTATCTATCTATCTATCTATCTATCTATCTATCTATCTATCTGGTCTCAGTAATTTAGTGTCATGTATCTCAAAATTGATTTTAATTTCAAACAAATTCAATCTGATTATCAATATACACTGTTTTACGTATTATAACTTCTAATCAGTAGACCTCATGAGATATCTAGAGAAAGACTAATGAGATCTATATCAATACACATTTGTATAAAACCTTAACAGTTTTTGACATCTATTTTGTATTATGTTTTGTGGGCATGCGTGTTCCATTGTGCCAATGAAGTGGTCAGAGCACAATGTGCAAGAATGAGTTCTCTCTTTCTGCCATGTGGGTCCTGGGCATTGAACTCAGGTCACAAGGCTTGGTGGCAAGTACCTTTGTGTGTTGAACTATTTCTTATGCCCTGCGGAAAATATTTTACTGGTGATTTATTATGCCACTTAGCCATTGTCATTATTGTATATTTAGATTATTTCCAGTTTTTTTTATGACTGTAAACATCGTTATGATAAACAGCTCTGAATATAAATCTTCAGCTGCGGCTCTGATTACAGGGTTAGTATAACTCCTGGGTGCAGAATGCTGTAGTCAAAAGCTTGCCTACGTAAGTGTCTAGTGCCACCATTTTCTTTTTATGGCAACTAGTTGTTTGGAAAACTGATCAGTTGTTCAGGCCATTGAGTGCAACAGCATGCTTACAAATGGGGACAGGAAGCTGTCCTTACAGATTAGAGAATAGCATGTCTTCCTTGTCATGATGAAACAGACCTTTGCCCTTGTTCCATGTTGCATGGTTTTGTTTTGTTTTTTGTTTTGTTTTGTTTTGTTTTGTTTTTTTCCAATTTAGCCAATGTGATTAATGAAATCAGTGCTGATGTTTGAGGATAACTGGGCCTATCTGTTTGCTAAGGTGTTATTATTTGTTTGTTTTCTGCCCCTCTGCAATGCATGATACCATCGTTTAAACAAACAGACTTGTGTTTCCAACTCCTCTCATTTAGGGGACTCCCAGTTTCTTTTTTTTTTATTGAAACTGTGAATTTTGGGGGTGAAGATCAATGCACAGTGAAGGTATGAATGGGCCTTTCACCCTCTGACCTATATCTCTGCCAGCAGATCCCTCAGATGAGCAAAGTTGCCCTGGTTTCTTGGTCATTCATGAAAGGATATATTTGAAAAGCACTTCCTCAACCCTCTGCTAACGCAGAGGCAAGCACATTCCACACTGTTCTCCAACCAGAGGGAACCAAACTTTCATGTGCAGGGTGTGTTTTCAGTGGATTAGACCCAATGCTGTGTTGTTCAGGAGCCTTAGAACTGCTTGTGCGATGCACAATAAGCTTTTATCAAAATTTAAATGTTGATCTTAGCATATAAACACCCATCCAAAACCATTTCAGAAAAAACCATATTTAGGAGTTGGCCTAAAAAAAAAAAAATCTATCGGATAAAGTAATATCTCAGGCATGTTTTTGTTTTGGTGTTTTTATTTAGCTACATAACGGGTTTTTGTTGTTGTTTTGTTTTTGTTTTTTGTTTTGTTTTGTGGGTTTTTTTTTTTTTTTTTGCTTTGACTGGGATCCCATAAGCAAGTTCTATATGCCCGCCTCTCTCTCTCTCTTTCTCTCTCTCCTTTTTTTTCCAGCTCTTTTATTCTTCTGAGACATTAGATGACATTCTTTATTTTGCCGACAATGACTTATTTGTACCTAATTGCCTGAATTCTGGGATTGTTAGGAAACTGTATTGACAATGATAATTTTCAGTTGTCTCACAACAATGGTACATGAATTAACACAGATCCCAATCAAAACACAGCACGCTGGAAACAAAGCCCCCCCCACCAGCGACACATCTTTGACATTGCCTTTGTTAAGTGTCGCATTAATAGTAAGGTGACATTCTTTTGAGAAGTAAAGCGTATGTAAATAGCAGGAGTTCTTAGAAACAGAATTCTACAAGTCAGACTCCTTTCTGTGGCTTCATAGCACCGAGGACAAGTTAGACAGCATCCTTCCGATCCAGCGAGTAGAAATCAGCATTGTCTTCCTGCTTCTGAGCAGCAGAACTTTTCGATGTGATGAGCATAGCTCTGGCTAATCTGATCCATTGATGCTGTGTTGATTGAATCTTTTCATCAGTGAGAATCCAAGATTTTTACATACCTTCTGTTGGTCAGGAGTTGGCCTAAGACGTACTGGGTAGTGACTGCTGAAGCCAGTTTTTGTTTGTCTTAGAAGACTGTTCACTTTACTTACTGGGCAGCCTAAGAAGTTCTGTGTCTCTTTTCCGTGTTTGCCTCTCTCTCTCTCTCTCTCTCTCTCTCTGTTCATCTTCTTTTTCCTTTTCAGTTGCTTTATTTTTGGATATGTGAGTTGATGAATGGTCAGACAAACCTCTGGGCAACATCAAAAGTAAATTACCTGACAAAGATTCCAGGCTGCCTTGTCACTTGGTGACTTATTTTTCTCTGTAGACTCGGGGGGAAAAATATGCTGAAATCACTAATCACCAAATTGGCTGGTTCTGCTCTTTCACCCCATACAGCCTCTTCCCTGTCCAGACTTTTAAAAGTTAATATATTGTAAAATTAGATTGTAGAAATGGACAGAGCCACCACCACCCCGGGGTAACGGTGCCGCCTGGCAGCATCAGCCCCACTAATTCCCCCGTGGAAACCATCAGACTTAATCTGTGACCCAGCTTCACGAAGAATATGACTTCTTTTGTGGCCCCACTTAACTCTTCAAAGTGTGACCCTTGCAATTTGATTGCCCCGAGAACACGCTGGGTTCCCTGGTAGAGAAGCCCCTCTCTCAGGTCCCTGTCTTAAGTGGCAGAGATGTAAATGTAGCTGTCTAAACTGTTTCTAATTCAATTCTCTTCTACACTGTCATGCAGAAATTGAGTAAATGCATCCAGTGACAGAGGGGGGGGGGGTCACAAAGTTTAGTTCCAGTAAGATGCAAATAGCCACTGTACTTGAAATTTTTCTGTTTGTGACAAGGCCACCATCTCTGAGAAATCAATTAGATGAGATGATTTGTTTTTCTGGCATTGGGATATATAATTTAGGAAAATTTAACCTATAGGTGGTTCAAGACAAAATTTCAGGGGCAAGGCAGTGAAACCTTAAAACAGAGATAACATTTTATTTATTTATTTATTTATTTTATTATGTAGACATTTTCCCTGGGTGGAGTTTTATCAAATTTGCTAAAAGTCTGTGCTCACAAAAAAAGTAAAGAAGTACACTAATCTATCTCCATAATATTTTTTTTCTAGCATTTAAAAGTTGATATTTCATTTTCCTTCATGTTGAAGAGACAAAAGCCTGTTCAAGTGTATCCTATAATTTCAATTCTCACCTCCCTCCTGGACATCTTATAATAAATATACACAGGAAAGAAATATAAAACGCTCTCTTAATAGCTCTGAGAAATGCACTATAAGAGCGCTTTAAAATCAGGTTACAAATATAATTTCCAATTTGCTGCGGAGAAAATAGGAAGGAAGAGACCCGAAGAATACAGGACGAATCCATTGTATGTGCATTATCAGGGTTGGCTAAATTCTTCGCTGGCACACAGCTCAGCACGGCTTTTGGAAGTGGAGAGTTTACACATTCTCCCTATGGACTGTGCGTAGGGGTGTGCACGCACTCAGGTTTCTCGTGTTTGAGCAGGTGGTAAGGCAGGCAGACAAGTTTCATTTTCTGGCATCATAAAATTCTAAAGGTGAATGGTGTCATCAGTTAGGGGGATATTTTGAGGTCTGATCGGGCCATTGATTGCACTTATGGGCTGTTTTCTCCTCTGTGGGTTATTCTGGATGGATTTCAAGTCCTTGACAGATTCCAGAAAACATATCCACCCTACTTTGCTGGGAAGCTATGGACCCGCACACTGCTGCCCATGGCCCCCTGTGATGCAGACAGCCTAGAGCTGGTTGGAGGACATTTTGCTCCCTTTAAAATTCTACGTTTCTCACAACCAAATTTCATTACTCCCTGTCAAGCTGGAAGTGTTGCTGGGACTATTTAAGCAGGAGGAGTGCATGGTTTGCTGGCCGGCTAGTTCCTGGAAGGGTTTTGCATTATGTAGAACCTGGCTGCAGATTGCAAGTAGCTGTGTGGCTTCCATGTTGCATTTTTTAGGACTCTGAGCTGCCCCTCTTTCTGGCAGTGTTATCGCTGGATCCTATGGGCTGGCAGGTCACAGTGGGTCTGATGCTAAGTCAGAATGTGCTACCTGGTAGCGACGAGGGAAAAAACGGGATTCAGAGTGTGCCTAGTGAAATGTGACCGCCAGTCCATGTCTGGGACAGACTTAGATCATCTATCTTTCAGGTTGCTACTTTACAGCAAAATTGCAGTGTGACACAAGGACCCAAATTCTGTTCCCTACTCTTCTAGTCATAGCCTCATGAACCTTAGAATGAGACTTCACTGTGGGAGACTTTCCTATGCTCTTCTGTAGAAGGGACATGAGTTTACAGGTTCTGCTGACTTAATGGAGTTAGGATGAGAGGAAATGGCATGTGAAATGAGCACCCATTTTGAGAGGCATTTTAACAGGGAGAAGGGATTAGGGTGTGTGTGTGTGTGTGTGTGTGTGTGTGTGTGTGTGTGTGTGTGTGTATGTGTGTGTGTGGTGTTACTAGTTTAATCAGAAGCCACAGAACTTAGTGTCTCACAATTCTGACTCTGAGGTTAGACTGAGTCCTGATTTTTTCTGGGTCAACCTGAAAGAAGCCATATATGCAGGCTGAGCCTTTCTGTCCTCATCTTAAGTGGAAATTAATATAGTTTGGGTGGAACAGAGATTGAGGTGGAGTGAACAAGGTAATGCAACAGACTTGGTTTTTGTTCAATGCCTGCTGACACATGGTGCTGGATAAACATAAGCTATTGTTACACTTCAAGTCCCTTTACCCACATTGTGAAGAATAAGCACATCCTGAAAAAAAAATTCCCTCCCATAGGGCCCCAAGAATGCACGCCACACAGGCAACCTGTCATTTTAAGAGGAAGCCATCCAAGGTCCCCTGGCTAGTCCTGGGCAACCACCTTCTCTTACAATCAGATTGGAACTTCAAGTGGTGGCAGAACGCCAGCTTCTCTGGGGTTCTCAGCTTCCTGTGCCTTCCAGTGGTATTCAAAATACTTCACAATTCAACTCCAGAAATTTAGCACATCTTCAGAATAAATTACTATTGTCATTAGCACATTCCCACCCAAGAAAGCCTGTACAGGAACAGAATGCCCAGAGCGGAATGCAGTCTGTTCACCAACCTGGGAGCCCTGTGTTTGCTAAGATGGTTCTGTTTTGGATGCTTTTTTTTTTTTTTTAATGTATGCCCTGAAGCTAAAAACAAGACACACCCGGTGAGTTTGTTGATCTTTGACTAAGAGAGTTAGCAGAGACCCAATTAAAACAGTTCAAAATGACAATAACATAAGGATGCCAGCACAGAGAAAAATTACCCGCACATAAAATCAGGATGTGAACATATTAGCATTTCTTCATCTTATAGATGTAAACATACCAGACAGTGAACATATTCTTAACTTCCGTTGTGAATGAAAAACAATCAGAAGAAAAATCCATTTTGCTGTTTTCCCAAAACTTTGTTCTAATTTCAGCGATTTGGATCTACTTTCCTACCCAGCTGTGAACTAGACCCCTATGCATCCATGCTGTCACTTTCTGTCCTTGTGACACTTGTTGTGTGTAGTTTAACACGAGACAGAACCTTTTTACTTTACAGCTTCCCAAAGGTGATAACTTCTTTGCATTTTACGTGGTTATGACTCTTAAAGGTGAAGTAGCATTTTAAGCTACAATCATAGGTGCCCCCGTTACCCTGTCTTTTCAAAACAGCACTTTAAATTTTCTCTCCACATATGTAATAGCTTTGTTATGTGTCATATATGTACATGTGTGTTTATAGCATATACACATATAATTTCAGCCCTGAACATAAACCAAACTTTCTTCTACTAAAGGCTATGGAGATGCTCATTGTTTACTCTTAGCTACATGCCCCATGGATCCTTAAGCCTGGAAAATAGGAAATAATTCACTGTGGTTGAAAAGGGTGGAGATTTCTTTGTTTCTTTTTATATTTATTCAGGAAAAGCTGACAATCGTCCCACATTAATGAACTACACCATCAATCACTGTGGCGACAATGAGCGGAAAAGCGAGGTATATGTCTGGCTGACGGCATATTGCCTTTTTCAGTGAGGGCATGGCTGTTTATAGCACTTTCGTTGGCAGATCCTCTTTGTACTCAAACAAGAATAGAAAGAATTAGATAGGCAGCCAGTGGAAAGAGCTTTATAATTTCAGATTATGGGTAAAGTACTAGGAGAAAGTTATGAAATGAGTTTTTTTGTTTTGTTTTGTTTTGTTTTTTTTAAGTTTGTGTGCCTATTTTTTAGGACTTAAAGAGTGAATGGAAAAAAATGAGAAAAAGCACAAACATAATTTCTCAGCTTTTATCTATTGACCATATTTGAACATGAGAGACATGGAAAAGCTAACTGGGGGATAACTGGGCTTTTCTCCCTCCCTTCTGCATTAACTCTGTACAAAGATAGCGACTCTGGTGGAATCCCTGTGTCTAACACTCAGGCTAAACAGTTGTGTGATCATAAGCCCTCTCCTTGAATGGAGATGACTCTCATCTCTCTTTTCTGTCCCTCAACAATCTGAACAGCTTTGTTTATTATTAAGTTGACAAGCTGACCCAAAAGTTCAGGATGGAGGAACTATCAGTGGCGAGTAATTACTAGGAATCCCTCATGTGTTAGGAACAAAGTAGTATTACCTAGTTGGATTCTTGTAATAGCCTTGTGGTGTGGGGGATGTGACTTTTACAGATAAGGGGGAAGAAATGACTCACGGGGAAGAAATGACTTGTAGAGCCGCTTTGTACGTGACCAAGTCACGCTCTGTGGCTCCTTCTCAACTACAGATGTCAGTGTTTAACTACTATATCAGTGCTTCTCAAATCTTCCAGCCTTAGGATCTGTTCACCATGTTAGAAATAATTAAGGATCCAACGCCCTTCTGTTAAGAGGCTTCTATCTCTGTGTTCAGTGCCGCACATTAAGGTGAAAAAAAATTTTTTTAAATGTATTTCATTCTTACTGAACTAACACTAGTAAGCTGAGAAACCAACACATGTTGTAATAAATATATTTTCAAATGTCGCAACAGCTCTGTTTTCCAAGACAAAAGCATTTAGTGAAAAGGGTGGCACTATTTTACACTTGTACAAATCTCTTTAATGCCTGACAATATAAGACAAGATGCTCAAGGCTGATTCTTCATTCTGTCACCTTAAGTCATTTTGGTGAAAATATGTTCAGGAAACTCAACTTCATAAATAAACAAAGTTGGTGAAAGGGAGCACATTTAACTAGTCTTTTCCAGGTAATTATGGCTATTTTTCTTTGGCATGGTCCAAAACTTGACAAGAGGTAACTTCCTTACAGTGAGTTGCAGTTTTTAACAAACATGCTAGTTTTTATATTCAGTGCCATTACATAGATCTCATTTTGAATGATCATCATTTTCTAACTTCATGCATTTCTGGTTGCCAATGTTGGTCCACTAGTTATGTTCAGTATACGATGTGGCATGCTTCATGTTTAATATAAAAAAAAATCTATATTTGTCAGGGTCACCATTAACTTTGCCAGAAGTTATACAGGAGTGGTTAACTCGGCATGTGGGATACAAGCTTTTCAAAATTGTAGCTTTCACTCAAAAGCTCAAATTTTTATCCTTGGCAATTCACACTGTCAATCATCTCTTTGAAGAAACTGTCTCATTTTGCTCATTTTTAAAAACAGTTTGCCAAATGCTGAAGTTGGAATATCCACATTCTGCTTGGTTTATGCTCTCAAGTAGAATGCTGCTTGGAAAAACAGAACACAAAACAAAATGGCTCGGCTTCCAAAAAAAAAAAAAAAAAAAAAAAAAAAAAAGGCAACAAAACCCCAAACCAAAACAAACAACAAAAACCCAACTGGTTCAACTTACAGCTCCGACAGTTGCTTTGTTTGGAAGCAGGCGCTGTCCTGTGGCATGCAGGAGAGAGATCCCTCTGCATCACACAGCTCATATTTCACCCCCCAAAATAGTCAATACGAAAGGGTCAAGGTTTAATAAAATTTGCTATTTTTAAATGGTGTAGTAAAATTACTGGTTTTGCTACTTTATGGTTTCGTATGCAGAGAATATGGCAAGTACCAAGGTGGTTCAGTGTTACATCCTTGATGCTTACGCAGCCCAGTATTTATTATTTGAAAAGCTGCTTAGACCTCATGCACCCCTAAAAGACTCAATGACTTTCAGGGTTCAGGTGGCACCAAAGATGCTTTGCATAATACTATCTCTCAAAAAACGCTAGTGTTTTATGTACAACGCTATAGTTAAGCGGCAGGAAAAGCAAACAATAGAATTAGAGGAGATTAATATTCTTACAATGAACACTTTTGTCCTTATGTCTTTACAATGGAAGATGACGACTTTGTTAGTGTTGGTGGTATTTTTTTTTCCTTATTGATTCTTTTAGCTCTTTGGAGATTCAGTTAAGGTACAGAGAAAAAGATCCATTCTTGGTGAGTCAACAACATTATTCTTGAAACCAGAAGTTCTGTTCTTGAGCTGAGTTTTCTTATTATCATGTCATTGCTAGAGCACACAAGTTCTACCTGTTTACGATCCTGAAGACTAGCCACTTAGAATTGATTTAAAATATTTGTGTATATTTACAGCATTTTAAGAGGAAAACAAAAATATCAGTTTATCACCAATGCCTTGGAAACATTCTTTCTCTTTTAATTTGGATCTGAAAATATCTTGTTTCCTTTTTCTCCTAGAGAGAAAGTTTAAAGACAGATCTTTTGATGAGGTCTAAGATTTCCAAAATCTAAACTTAGCTAATTGTGAAAGAGGTGCGTCTTAAGAGAACAGGCGTTTGCTTGTTAACGTGCAGAAATTTTGGAAGGTTTATGGAAACTAGTCATAAGAATTAATGTCTTTTGAAGCCATGTCTTTATTGTTTTGGGGGAATTTTGTTCATATTTTTTATTCTTGGGACATTACATAGATAAGGCTTCGTTCAAATATTATATGCATTATATTGTCAAAGTATTATATGGCAATGTGAATGAATCTGAGTTGAGTCTCCGAGTAAAAGCCATTAATGTGGGTCTTTCATTTTGTTTCCTTTTCTGTGAGGGTTTTTTTTTTTCTTTCAAAGAGAAAATGAAACACAAAAACTCTTGTGTGTATTTGAGGGTTATTCACTGCAATATGAGAAGTGTGGCATTTGGGTTAAGCCTTTGAAGCTTCCAGAACAGAGAAATACTTAGGGTGTGGGCACTAAATTTTTCAGGTTGTGAACGTTTTTCAGACTAGGTGAAAAGCATGCATAACATTGCTCCGTGATCAGGCATGGCTGAGGATTCAGAGTCCTTATCAAGCTAACAGCATTTTGCTAAGTCCTAAGTTATCAGTGATGCTCCAGTGTGGGCCCATGACACAATTTTAGGAGATAGGCAGATGGTTTGATGTTTCTTTTCAAGTCTTTATTTTTTAATTATGTGCGTATGTGTGTATTTGTGTATGGGTGTGTGCACATGAATGTAGGTACCTTTGGAAGCCAGAAGAAGGCATTGTATCCCCTGGAGCTGGAGTCACAACACTGCTGTGAGCCACTCGACAAGGATCCTGGGAACTGAACTTGGCTCCTTTATGAGGATGGCAAGCACTCTTGTCTGCTGACCCATCTCTTCAGTCCCTGACTTTAATTATAGATATTTTGTGCTTGCTTTTAAGACTCCTTTTCATTTACTGGTTACATTTAAAAATAATTTTTCCTAACTGAATTAGGACCCAACTAAAGAAAATCCATATGCAAATAATAACAATAGCAGTGGGTGGGTTGGCAAAATGATATGCAAGTAACTGAAGTGTAAGAAAGTAGGAATAGTTGAAGGATGACTTTTTTATCATCTACTTATCCATTATTTATGGAATGTCTGATTCTATGAGTTACTCTACAAAACAAGTTGGGCTAAGTAATACAAAACTTGTCCCTACCCTTGTGAAACTCACATCCTAGTTGGGGAAAGAAATAAATATGTAATCTCATGCCAAATAGTTTATAAAGAAAATAAATCAGTGTCCGGGAATAGAACTTTAGAGAGCAGTTGGTTTAGGGACCTCAGAAAACCTTAGGAGTTTACAGTTGAGAAGAAACTACTTGGGATTGAGTTTATTTGGCAAATGTGCGTTGCGTGTTTGGCTTTGGTATGTACACAACTGGTCAGGGGAAGCTCATAATATGGGAAATAGAAGTCTTAACATTTGATGAGATAGTGTCTGAGAATAACGGTGTAAAAAAGTAAACTTTGGGAGCAAGGAAGAAGGTAGTGGCTGTTCTAAGTGATGGGAAACGAGTCCTCAAACGTCTTAGAGGACATACTTCTTCTGAAATGAGTCTCTCAGAATGAAGATGACTCAGAACAGAGTGATTGGTTGTGAGGAGCCAACTGGATTGGGCAGACTGGGTGTTCTGGGTGGATTTAAGCAGCTGAGCCAGTGCAGGGGGTAGGAGCTGTGCCTGGAGGCATCCGGGAGGATGGGTGCTCAGCAGATCTGGGTGTGAAGATGAATTTTTTTTTTTTTGTAAAGTCAGAAATGGCAAAGTATTTCACAGTAAATTTGCTATTGAATTGGAAAAACTGGATATATAGCTCAATCACAGAATGCTTCTTGGGTATGTTTGAGTCTTTGGATTTGCTCCTCAGTGCCATAAAAAAAGAAATCTAGATCTCATCTAGAAATAGAAGAAATGAGCAAATCTCCCTGCACCATCAATTTCTTCTTCTCTCAAGAGTTAAAACAACAAAGTTGTCTCTTTAGTCATAAGGAAGGAAAGGAAGGAGGAATCTTTATTAAAGTAAGGAAAGCAAACCACCAACAGCAACTTCATTTTACAGCTCCTAAATATTTAGATATGTGATATACCAGTCTCCTTTTATCAGTAACAGACCCAAATGCTTCATTTCTTTAAATTTGTTGACTACAGACTAGAAATACATCTATGTACATAGAGGTGTATTGTAGAGGTGTGCAGTTTCAGTAAGGCTATTTAAGTGGGCTTTTACTAAGCACAAAGTTTTCTTAAGGCAGCATTAAGATTTGCCATCCCATGTGTTTAGTGTCCTTGAAGCTGCATAAATACACACGCAGAACAAACTTTTCAGGGTGAGCTTGTATGCAGGCACTTAAAGAAGGAAGATTTGGAGAAATCTCCTCCCCATTTGGGGGGCTTAAAGGAGAAACCACGACTTTCCAAATCGACATAACAGACTTTATAGTTAATCTACAGAGTGTGGTTGATCGAAATGTTTCATCAAAATTAGGAAAAAAAAATTGGGGAGCAGAGCCATCACTAATTTACCCAGGAAATGTATTAAGAAATTATATGCTTACGAGTTGCTTATAAAGTCTTGGACATTGTTCTTGATCTGATTAAAACAATGCTAAGTATTTCCAGAAAAATTCCTCTCTAGATAAAAAGATCCAAGAAATCAGCATGATCATCACATTTATCCAATAAAAGAAAGGGCGTAGGAAAAAGTGAATTCCAGATAAGTCCTGTGTAATACTCCTGAAAGCCATGAGGTCACCAGTAAATTAAAGTTTGATTCAGGACCCAGAATCTGTTACAACCAGTTGTATTCTCCAAGGCTAGAAGCCAGAGTGTCAGAAGCAAGGCCGATCCTTAGACAGGCTGAATTGAAGTGGTTTTGGTGCTGTTGCAGCATTTGACCCTGCACAACTGGAATCTAGGAGGCCTGACTAACACATTTAGGGATTGCTCTGCATGCATCATGCTACAAAATTGCACTGATGTTTCAGACTGAAGAATGAGATCATATTCTTAGCTCATGGTTTCAGATCAGGGCTGCCCTAACCTCTAGGTGGGGTGGTACAGAACACTCTGGGATAGGAATCAGACGAGGACTAAGGTTTTATCGTTTAGTTGTCTTGTGCCAAGAAGGGTGCTGGGTTCTTTCTTTAACTGTCCAGTGAATCCTCACAGCTCCCCTGAGAGAAGGTCAGAGAGGTTAAGGAGTACAGCGGAGCTCACAGGGAGCACCACATGTCGTATTCTGGCTCTGGAATATCCTGCTCTGCGCTCCTTCCTTAGCACCACCCAGTGGGATGTCAAAAGACTCTGTGCCTGGGAGATGGCTTCATTTCCTAGTCTCAGGGCTACAAAGAGGACTGGGGAGTTGGATAGCCACAGGATCCTGTGATATTTGTGTGTCCATGTAATTTTGAGGCACCTCAAGAGATTCCCCCGGGTATGGATCTGCTGACGCTTTGCTCAAAGGTTTTCCTTTCAGTGTGACTATTATTAAATAAAATACCACACCAAGAAGAAGATACCATTGATACTTAGATTCTAGTCATTTTGTGGCATCATAAGACTCTGAGGGCAATGGGATGTTAAGAAGAAGTAGGAGAGAGGTGATCCAGGAAGGTGGCTGGGCTATGGTGTCATCTCCAAAACCTTGCCATTTTTAAGACTGACACTCTGAGACAGAAGGTGAAGTTTTCTTAGGAGCTGACCAAGAAATGAATAGATGCCTTTATGGACAAAGCAGAGTGTCATCAAAGAGAGGACCCAGAGGACGGCTTAGCCCACTGGGTGTGCATCGTTGCGGACCAGATGTGATTTGCAAACCCCATATCTGCTCTGAGAGTGTTCATCTGGGACAGAAAAGAAGTGGAACATGCCTTTCAGTTGTGAGGTTTTCCATGATGGGAAGAAGCAACCTTGAATTTTCTGCATTATTCGTTTGAATTTTCAGAATGAGCTAAGGGGCTCTTATTACTCAGTACTGACAAGAGGGAAGAATTCTTACTAAAAGAAAAAAATAACTCATGAATTTTTCACCTTAGTGACTTGTACCCTCCCGCCTTACTGGTAGATCACTTGAGGTGATGGCATTTTTTGAGACCTTTAAAGTAGAAATTAATATTTACATAAGGCAACTTTAAATGGTGAGAGGTAAAACAGTGATGCAAGATCACTCATTCTTGTTATGAGGCACCAAACTTCCATGATCATCAATGCTCAAGTCAGAGAAAATGGCAGGCACAGAGTTCCAGGAACTTGACTCAGAAAGAATGCAGAGTGGTAGAGTAGTGGAGTAGATACTGATGGTAGGGGATTTCTCCCAGCTTGAGTCACACCTCTTTGACTATTTCCATACAGTCAGTCATAAGGCATGCTCAGATTGTGTGTGTGTGTGTGTGTGTGTGTGTGTGTGTGTGTGTGTACTAAATAAACTTTGTGAATTAAAAGTTTCAAGATGGCTTACTTGGTGAGTTTGGGCAAAGCCATTCTATATGGTACTCAAGTAACGCCCTGCATGAGCTTTCTCATTGAGCTTGTAGGAACTTCAACTCGCTCGTCTATCTGTTCATATGGTTCAAGTTCCTCATTTGTCTTTCCTTGGGGAAAAAGTGACAGAAGCAGCTCATGAATTTGGTCCAGACTGTAAAAACACAACAGCGTTCTCTTTGCTCTGAGGTGATGCCAGAGGCTTACTGTTGTCTGCTTCCTACTGGCTTCTTACTGGCGGCAATGTTTGGCTAAGGTACGGGGAGTGGTCGGAGGATGAAAAACAGCTACCTTGGCTCATCTCACCTCCTGTCCAGTTTAAGAAGACACTGAGGCCCTTTCTCCCAGTGATAAAGGTGATGGGAAGGCAGGCATCTGCATTTATTTGTGCTTTTCTTGCTTGTTTTCCTGCCTGTTTCCCTAGAAACTGCACTCCAGTGGTCTTTTTTTACCCCTCTACTCTGACTATAGTTTGAGATTTTTGCAGCTAGACATATGTCTAACGAATCTATTGGTTGTGATCAGGGTCTAAGGTGAAAGGTTATTTATTCTCTTTTAGTTGCTTTGTGGTTCTCAGCTCAGGCTTCCAAGACTAGCTTAAGTCAGACACAGTAGGCAACTTTACATATCGTGAGGTGTTTTCTCCTATTTTAAACCCAGTGCATCCCAGAGCTTTTAAGGCCAATGTGATTGGAACCATTTTACAGATAAGGAACGAAGATTGGTTTAGAGGCCTGGCATTCACTTCTTCGGTGTCTACCTCCATGTATTCATTCATCTATAGTATTTAGCATTAGAACTGCCATGCCTGTGGGTAGAATTTTTATCTTCATTTACAACTAAAAAAAAAAACAAAACTGAGACTCAAAGACTCCTCTCCATCACCCCTCTAATCTATTGATCTGGTAGCCAAGCTGGACACCAAGCAGAGCTTTCTTATAGGTCACACTCAACCCCTAATAAATCTAAGGAAACAGCAGAGCTTTTAATATACCCCCAGTGAAGGTAAATCTTATAAAATCACATTTCAGCAGCGAAATAGATAAGCAGAATAATTTTGGTATGAAAAGTGCAAAACTGGATTTATAGAACGTCTCCTGATGCTATTCCCAGATGTCTTTAAAAAGAAACTTTTAGCTACATGCAAAGAAACTGAAAAACAGGAATATAATTAATTGGTAAGAAACATAAATTTGTTCAACTAACAATATCAACAACAACAAAAAACAAACCAAAACCAATTACAAAAACTTGTTGAGATATGTATTTTCTCAGCATCAGCATAAAAAAGGAAGAATGTTCAGATCCAGAAATGGTATGTAAGTAAATAAACTTTAATTGGTTTGACAATGCCCCTTTTCCTGGCAGTGCCAAGAATCCTAGCATTATAATTACATGGTTCTGGGCAGACATGTGGTTT
Organism: Psammomys obesus; assembly: GCF_907164565.1. Classification (NCBI taxonomy): domain Eukaryota; kingdom Metazoa; phylum Chordata; class Mammalia; order Rodentia; family Muridae; genus Psammomys; species Psammomys obesus. The sequence continues at coordinate 1,435,410 of NW_026591597.1, read as the reverse complement.
CCATTAAGAAAGACTTGTGATTGACCGAGTTCATGAGGCATGTCAGAAAAAACACATCCATGTCTCTACAGGAAGGGAAGAGGAATGGGTCTAAAAGTAACTACACAAGATACATGCTCATAAATAGTTTCAAAGGGGCATACGTTTCTTAAATTCTGTGGAAAATAAAATCATGAGAGAAAATGATTCTGAGCGCTTTGGCTCCCAGCTCTGTATGAGCACAGCTCAGGGTCTTCGATTTACAGAGTGGGGTACCACTCTTGACCTAACAAGGATTTATTTAAGAATCCTGGGAGGAAAATATTGAGGAAATCTTAGATGAATAAGCTGTGGCTTCATGGCTTTAAATACCATTAGCCCTCCACCCCCACTTTTCTGTTTAAATGGCCTTGCATTAACAAGATTTTTTTATATCCATTCTCTCAGCCCAGTTTGGTGAACCAAGTTGTGCTCATATTCTCCTTCTATACTACTCCACCTCATGTTTTTAATAGAAAAGGAAACAGTTTTGGGAAGTCAGTGTGTTGCTGAAGTTCTTGCAAGTAGTGAATGCTTTCAATTTTAAAATGCTGCAAAGGCGTTAGTGAAAGTTAGTTGAGCAGCTGAGGCGAGGCATTGCAGCTCTTACAACTGTGCAAGTGTCAGCACACATAAACTTTATAAAGCAGTTTGGAGTTTGATGTGAAGAAGGATGGAGCAGCTGCTCTGGGGAAGGCTGGTTCTCTAAGAATGTTTCAAACAGGATCCTAATGATTTGCCTTAATCACCCAAAGTGACTACAATATTGAAGAGTTTGTTTTTTTCTGCTTTTGCCTGAATATTTTAAAGATGACAAACGCTTTGAAGTCTGCCAAATACTGTCATCTTTTGGCAATGTTACCATCTCAGGCTTGATACGGTTTCTTGACACCAGAAAAATGTGTGTGTGTGTGTTTCTTTTATTGAAAAACATATTGTCAAGAAGTAGTGGTGAAACACATTAATAGTTTTTTTTTTATTTTAAATACTGTTTCTGCAAAGACACCCCTTGCATAAAATATGAGATTTGTTTAATTTAAAAAAGAAACCAGTAACTTTGCTTCTTCCGTGGAAGGTCTAAAGCTGTTTCTGTGAGTGATTCATATATTTTTCAAGTAGCCATCTGGTGTGCTACAGTGCGTATTCACAATATTATAGTCTGAAATTAATGAAACAGTGGCCTATGGTGCTGTCAATAATAACAATATCAGCCAATCGTGTTCGTGATTTATCAAGTATTTATTATGTGCCAAGCATTGTGCTCTGGAGCATTTTTCTCTAGCATTCTATTCATGCTGTGAAGTTGAGATTATTAATACTGTTTTACATGTGGAGAAATAAAGGTTGATCACAGATTGTAAATAGCAGAACTGGGGTTCACAACCTTCTCCCCTCCCTATGATATGTTGCTGTTGCTACAAAGACTGAATGTTGGTTCATCTAGCAAGTTCTATTAGATTAAGATTAAATTGGGGAGAGAGAGAGATAGAGAGACAGACAGACGGGCAGACAGACAGAGAGACAGAGAGAGTTTAGCCCATTTGTAGAGTTAGATTATCTCAGGCATGAAGATTAGTGATGAGATTTGACATACCACCTTGCGGAAGCAGTGTGACTCCATTAGCTTGTGCTGTTGGAGTCCTTTTCAATATGAAAACATATTCCTCTCTGTGTCCATTTTAATGTCCAGTCATTTTCACAGTCACCATGGGCAGTGGCCAATGAGGAGGATAAAATACAGGCAAGTTAGGGTCATGCTTTAAGTTTGGGTTTGAGTTAGAGCTAGAAACAAGACTTGTTGAGCTGAGGCCCAGCTCTGTATGGAACCACACTGTATCTCAGAGTCCAGTGTGTCCATCTTCAGGACTACACTGAAAATGTTATAATGAAAGCCATTCTATGCATTCATACCTTTTCATGTTATACCCATAGTTCAGGTTTGTCAAAGTTTTTTTTTTTTTTCTAACTTGATACCCTGCCTAAAACAGCTTCCTCCTTACTCTGTAGCCACTCCCCACTCTTCTACTATGCCTTTCCTTAGCCAAAGAACTTTAGCTAGACCAGATTCTTGCCTTCAAAGCCTTTTGGTATAGCCTGGGTTACCTGGGCTATCCCATAATCTGCTTCTTTCTGGTTTCATGTCAATGTTTTTCCAAGTCTGTATTGTGCACTATTTTACCTGCACTCTATACCCTGACTGTGCCCCTTATCAGGAGGTTCATGTTCCTTTATTTACCTATTCTTTATTAAACCTTAAAGCTTCAAGTTCTTTATTGCCACCCTGATAGCCCTTTTGAAGTCCTGTTGTTTTCTTGTTTGGATCTCTCATGTCATCCATCATTTCCGTTTGCTCTTCTAGCAGTTTTTACACATTTCTTTCCACCTGCTAAGACTGAAAGCTCTAAAATGGCTATGTAATCTAGAACTTGTTATAGAAATATTGCATCCCATAATATTTAGCAGGCAAAGTCAGATTTGTCCGGAATAAAGGAAAGAGTGAGCTACAGCATGCCTTCAGTGTAGACATAATAAATCACTACGTCTTGGATGAATGGACACATGAATGAGTGTCTGTGATTGGCACTTGACCTCTGACTGACTCCTCCATCATCTTGAGAAGGGAAGAAGGATGAGGGATAGATGCAGTGGCTACTGGCTTTCTCTTCTGTGTACTCACAGCCCCTCTGTTCTCATGACCACAAGCTGCACTAGGAGCTTCACACACAAAGAAAGAAAGACTTTAATGAGAAAGGCCACAGCCCCTGTACAGGCTTCTGTCTGCCTCCATCATTGGGACGTCTGCACTTGATTTTAATCAGCAACGGATTACAGTGATCACTGTGACTAAGCACTCGTCTGAGGTTTTCCAAGGTCCTTGTGGCTGCCCGTTTGTGCCCATCATTTGACATGAAGAGGTTTGTGCCTGCTCTCCGGTCTGACAAGAAATTGCCCGTCATAGGCACAGAAGCAGTCATCTCTAGCAGTTCACATTTAGCTCCATTATATATCTCATTAAGAGCCAAGAAGTTAAGCTCTGATATGGAGATGGAGAAGGAGCCTTCTCTCTCCAAGAGAAACTTTCTTTCTCTTGGTTGGCTCTTTCTGTTTCTCTCTGGGAGGGAAAAGTGCAGGCAGAGGCTTTCTGGATGTGGTGATATTGACCTTTGTAGCTCAGTGTAGTATTGGAAGTGTATTGAAAGATCCAAAAAACTAGGCATCTACACTTACTTACTTACTTACTTGTGCCCAAGAGGCTGAGAAGTTTGCCAGGCATTTTGATCCATATTCCTCTGGGGCCATGACTCTCAACCATCCTCAGGCTGTAAGCTTTTAATACAATTCCTCATGTTGTGGTGGCTCCCAACTACAAAAGCGTGTTCATTGTTACTTCATAACTGCAGTTTTCCTACTTTTATGAATCATAATGTAAATATCTGTGTTTTTCAATGGTCTTAAGTGACCCCTGTGAAAGGGTCTTTTGACACACAAAGGGTCATAACCTACAGGTTGAGAAACACTGCTCTAGGGTAAAGAAGATGGCCTGAGTCTATGACAGGCCGGACTGGTGGCTGCCAGACTAAACCTAGGAAGCCAGAATTTTGTGGGAGATGGATGCAGGAGATGAGGCTCCCAGTGAGACAAAGGCTCCTGGTGAGATGGTCCCTTTGAAGATTTAAAGAATGTATTTTCTTTCTCTTGGTGGTTATCCATTTGTTATATTTTGCTCAAGTCTCAGCCAGAAGAAGAGAAGTAGATCACAGTGTTTAAAGTGGGTATCTCTCTCACGACTCCGAAAGGGCCAGTCTGCACAGCCAACCCATTCAGCTATATTTGTACTATTGTTTGTTTGTTTTGTTGTTTTTTGAGATAGGGTTTCTCTGTGTACCCTTGACTGTCCTGAACTCATAGACCAAGTTGGCCTCAAACTCACAGAGATCCACCTGCCTCTGTCTGTGATGGGATTACAGGCATGTGCCACCATGCCCAGCATGGCATATTATTATTATTATATATAATACGTAAGCATTTATTATAATAATACACCATGCTGGTATTATTATTGATATGCTCCAGGAGGCTGGCTCAAAAGAACAATGCACTCTATTAAAAGCATCTTACATTGCTTCATTTAGTACCTTTCCACTGAATACTTTAGTATGGGCTGTTCCAACTTTAGACAGCCTCATAATTCCTTCTGTCTTTGTGAAAATAGATATTCATCCATCCATCTATTCAATCATCCATCCAACCAACCTTTCGTCCCTCTATCCAAGCAAACATTTATCCTTCCAACCACCATCCATCTATCCATCCATCCATCCATCCATCCATCCATCCATCCATCTATCCATTCATTCCCTACAATGAGGCAGATGATGTACTAGATGCAGGAAAGGTCGTATTCAATAATTCAGATATGCATGCTATAAAATATGCTCCAGAGACAGGAAAGTTAAAGAACAGAGATTGTTCTCAATGGGATGCTCCAACAAGCCTATGGGGTTCTACTTCAGTCCTAGCAAGTCTGGGATACACATGGAAGAGGCCCTCGATTGTCCTCCACAAGGAAGTTCTTATTTCACCAGCTCCTTCTACAGTTATGCTAATAATTGGTTTTCTAATAATTTTCACCCACAAGCATTTATCCACAGAATTTGCAGCGTATTAATTCCAGTTCATTTATGTTTCTTCAGAACGGCTTGTAGATCTTTTTCCTGGGAGGTTAGTTGTGTTACGATTCCTGTTAGGTTTTCAGGCTCCCCCAGACACATGGGATATTTCTATATTTAGTGGTTTTCACCATCCACATCCTTCTTGCTATGTCTAGAAAGATGAAGAAACCACAGGGTTATAGCATCCATGTCTACCTGGGTAACTTTGGAACGCCTTCCGAGCCTCTTTGGGCCTTCATTCCAAAGTAAAATCTCCCTGCCCTCACCAGATTATTGGGAGGATAATAAAGGATGCAAAAAAGTTTTTATGACTTAAAAATGATTTTAAACCCTAAGGGAGTGTTAGAATTCTATGGCTAAAGGGGATAGAGCTAAACAGGAGGAGAGACAATGTGCGGTAAGGATAATAAAACAATCTTAAGAAGCCAACCTAAGCTGGTGTGTGTGTGTCACTCCAGGCTCTTTGCTACACCTTCACATGGCTCATCTCCCACCTTGAGCATTGTAGGAGAGAGCAATACTATCTGCATGTTGCAGAGGAAAAACAACCCGATTCTCAGAAAGGTGAAAAACTTTGCTCAAGGGAATTTATAGTACCATATACTCAGGACTCTCTAGTGGAAGAACATGTAAAATGTTATAGAAATGATGACGAGAGTCATTAATTGCATGGTTGATAATTTAATTGCTAAACTGGGATCTCAGTCTATCAAATTCCTCTTCCTGTTTCATTCTAACTCTCAACCTAGCTAAGTCTCCAAACAGCTACGTGCCTTAGTTTGTTCCTTTAAAAACGTTCTTGGTTTGATCAGCTGTATATTCTTTTAAAATTGAACCGTGCCTGGTGGTACAAGACTATACTCCCACCACTCAGTAAATGAAAACAGAACAATTGGGAGTTTAAGGTCAGCCTGGGCTACATAGTAAGCCCCAGGTCAGCCTAGACCATAGAAAAAGACTTGTTTCCAAACTGACCAACCAAGCAACCAAGCAACCAACCAACCAAGCAACCAACCAACCAACCAACCAAAACCCATGAGTTGGACGCCAACATCATCAAATCAGATGTCACATTCAGGTTTACAGGTCTGACTTTTCCTATAAAGTTGAAAAATGGATAATCCTGAGATTCTTCTCCTGACTGGCCACTACCAGCTGTTACTGAGTGTAGCTGCTCTCTGCTATGCAGAGGCAGTGTTTCTAAGGATTTCTGCAGAGCTTCGAGTTTGAGGTCCCTGCCAGAGAGCGACCACAGTCATCTAGAGAGCTAGAGGAGGGGACAGGAGTTACTCTTTTTAATTAAAAAAATTTTGTTCAGTTGCCAGCAGTCACTCATTCCTCACCCCCTTGTCACTCCATCCCTGCTACTGACCTGGGATGGAGGAGATAAAGAGGGAAACTAGAGAGAAATGGATGAGAAGTGTGCTCTATCTTAATTAATCTGGAGAAGGAGACAGGGGCTAGAGGATGTAGGCTAGCTTGAGACTTGGCATTTATCAGGCTTTTGCCCCCTGACCTAAGTTCTCCTGCTGGATGGAAGAGCCAGGCTGCTGGGAATGGCTTTACTGATGGGCCATTCCTGGGGTAAGTAGTTATTGATGAAGGGCCTTAAGTGGTAAGCGAACACCAGCCCTGACGTTAATGTTCCCAGACCCTGCTGGGTCCTCAGTCTCTGGGAATATTTAAGACGGTGTTTCCCACTTTCAGATTCAGGGGCTGAACTTCAGAGCATCGGACAGCTTCCTAATCAAGGAACTGTTCTTTTCCTCACTCACTGCTCTCCCAGACAATGAGCTAGGAGTTAGCAGTCTGGGCTGGCTCTCCAGGCCTCCCAATGCCTCTGTTTTAGTGGCTTTATTACTGATCTGAGGGATAGAAAAACAGCTTATTAATGGCTTTTGTAGATAATGGTGATTTGGGAGCTGTTATATCAACAAAATTCAGAAGGAATAAGCAGTTCCAGAAGTCTGAAAGAAAAGGAGAGAACTTAACAATAAGAAAGCAGGGCTGGAGAATTGGTTCTGTGGTTAGGAGCACTGGTTGCTCTTCCAGGGAACCTAGGTTCAGTTCCCAGCACCCATATGGCTGTTCACAAGCATCTGCCTCTCCACCCCAGGGGATTCTTTGCCCTACTCTGGCCTCTGATGCACAGTCATACGTGCGAACAAAATATTCTTACAGGTTAAATAAAAACTAAAAGTAATAAAAACAGTTTTTAAAAAGTAAGAGCAAGGAGTGAGTAGACTTTTGCATTTAAATTTATTTTTGGGTGGAAGATTTGGGGAATTGAGTTCCTCAATGGTTCCCAATCCTGGCCCTTGATTAGACTTTCTGGGAATGTCAGTGTCTAATCTTGGCCTCGACAGTTTTTAAGACAACTAGTTTGAGATAGGGCCTAGATACTGGCTTTAAAAACAACCAACCAACAAACAAACAGCTCTTGAGGTAACCACAGTATAACAGGGTTGAGACCACTAAGATAATGTTGTCACCTTATGGTCAGCAAGTGATAGCTAATGCTGTCCATACAATCACATGATGGACATCAGCAAACTGCTACCAAGAAATTAGGTACCTGTTTCCCAGCCTGGGTTGTTTGTCTAGTGCAGGCTTTCTCTACAAGTACAAATCTCACACCAGTTTTGAGATTCTTAAATACTACCTCGTATCCGTACTATTTTCAAAAACAAGTATATTAACTCAGTCTTTGAGTTGAGGAAGCTCCACGGTGCTCCCGGATGTGGTGGTTCAGGCTCACGTGGGGTGAAGGGAGGGCACTAATGCTGACATGCAACATTGTCATACTCTACCTGGCTGTGCAACCTGCTAGTGCCATATTCTAAGATGGGCAAGAGTGAAGGGTTCAAGAAGTGCTAGCACCAGGTAAATCTCCTATGCTCCTTTGTTGACTTAATCAGGACAATGAAGAACAAGTGCAGGGCTGGAAAGATGGCTGAGTGCTTAAGAGCACATACTGTTCTTGCAGAGAACCAGAATTCAGTTCCCAGCACACATGTCTGCCAGCTTACCGCCGCTTGCAATTTTGGCTCCAGGAGATCCGACACCCTCCTCTGGCCTTCATGGGAGCCTGCACACATTTACACGTGGATACATACATCCCAATAAGTTTCAAGTACTAAGGTAAATGTTTTTAGAAGAAAAACATTTGGAAAACAACTAAAATATCACTAACAAGCCAGACGCGATAGAGCATGCCTGTAATCCCAGCACTCAGGGAGGCAGAGGCAGCTTGATGTCTGTGAGTTTCAAGCGAGGCTGGTCTACAAAGTGAGTCCAGGACAGCCAAGGCTATAGAGAGAAACCCTGGCTTGAAAACAACAACAACGACAAACCCCAAAGCAAGAGCAAAACATCACTAACGGATGTGATGTACTTCAAGTTATGTTTGGACCGCTGAAATTAATTGCCCTGAACACTTCATTGGCACTATCCTGCTTGTCCTTAAAAAAATGTTGACAGCAGTTATATAATAAGAAAGGCGCTCTATAAATAGAGTCCAGCATCAAAATTTAAAAAAGAGGCAAGAAAACAAAATAACAAATGTAGCTTAAAGTCAGGCATCCTACAGGAGAGATATAGGTTGACAAAACCTAGGGAACCCCAGTAGTCATGGACATCATCACAGAAATAAGTTTCAAGCCAGGTAGAAAAGTTAACATTAACAGTTTGGGATACAGCTAGTATATTAGAGACTTTGTGACTGTGCCTTCAACTTAACCATAATGCTGAATGGAGAGATTCTTTTTATTCCATTGTTGGGGCTCTAGTCTGAACTGGAGGTTTTTGAGGGTTCTGGGAAATCAACTCCTGATGAGTTAAAATATTATAACAGAAACGAGCATTTTAATATTTATTATTGTTCAGAGACATAGTTGTATGCTTTTTTACACACACACACACACACACACACACACACACACACACACACACACACTTACTTTGCAGAGATAGATTCCCTCAGATGAGGCCCTAAAACATTCTCATGTAGTTATTTTGGTTTTCAAGGCTATCTTAGGCCTGGAGCTTATTCAGTGTGAGCTTTGGCTGAACACACTCTCTCAGGTTTGGTCGTCCTCGCCTCTGCCCTCCCATGACTCTCCCCACTCTCCCCATGATGGAGCGTTCACTTTCCAAACTGAAATATCACCTTATTCCCTTTGATTTCTCAAGACATTAGAACCTATGGGAGTCTCAGTCTTCCGGTCAATACCCCTGGATACATTTACGTAAATGGTGTGTTCTTTTCCGTGTCGTTGCAGCCACACTATAATTAAATGCACCTTCAGACAGTATTGGAGGTAGACAGTCTTTGAGCTTATTGTTTAATTAGTTCAGTTTGTCCTGTAGTTCCCATCACTATGGGATCGATATAGCTCCAGAGAACACCCTACCAATATAGGAAACAGATGCTTCTTGCCTCCGTGCCTGGATGCAGTGGGGTTCAGAATGTATTGGGAAGCAGTCATACTGGAAATGCTAAGCCAGCCACACTCTCAGAGAGCTTGCTAGCAGAATCTATCTTTTCAGAGCTGTTATTTGTATATCAGCCTCTACAGGCATCCTTGAGGTCCATTGTTCCTTTCTTCTCTCATGTCTTCAGGTCACTGAAAAATTCCAACCCAATGAAAAATGTTTTTGTGTTTGTTGTTTGTTTGTTTGTTTTGTTTTTCAAGGCCATCTACCACAGGATGCTCTTTTGCTACATTCTGGGCCTTCCCAGTAACTTGACTGAAATGAGAAGTTGACGTTTTTCTGACAGAGATTTCTGCCGTGAAGCCTAGAGAGGATGGGTTGAGAGGGAAGCTGCAGAGATGGATGGATTCGAAGGGCCTCTTAGATGAGAGCGAAGGGTTGTGGGGCTGGGTAGGAGCACTGGCAGAGCCCACTTTGGCTCTGTCCCACAAGGTGACAGACCAGGATCTGGGAGGAGACCTGACCGCAAGGACATCATAGTCGCTGGCCTGGTAGTAGACTGGATTTTTCTTCTAGGGTGATTCTTGATAATCCACAGCATGCTAGATGGATTGGTCTTCATTAGGCCACAATATGTGTCTTTCCGTTTAAATACCAGTATAGAACTATGTTCTCCAAGTCAACTGATTGTAGATATTTTAAGTTGCTTTTTGCAATTGAAGGGCTTAAAAAAAAAAAAAAAGAAAAAGAAAAGAAAAAGCAAGCTGGAATTAGGATAGCAAAATTAGACTGAAAATACCTTGTCAATAGGAATGTTTGTTTTCTTATTAATTTATGTATTTGATAACTATTTACCACTACCTTCAATGTGCCAATCAATAAGGCAGACAACGTTCTGACCCTCAGATAGCTCAGTCTAACCTTGTTCATCTTAATATTCCTACTGCCAGACTTAAAGTGGTCTCTCAATAAAGCACCGTAAATTTGAATACAAAGTTTGATGAAGGGTACCCTCTCCCCTGATTTGAAGCTTTGGTAAACTTGTGCCCATTTGAGCCTTTCTGTATAAACAATATTATCAAAAACAACTGTAGCAGCTAATATTTATTAAACAAGTGTCAACTGATTTACATTCAGTTAGTGACTTTCTCCTTGCACTTCTCTGTTTGGCCTAAGATTTTCAGAACTATTTCCAGGCATAGTAAGCCTGCCTACCTTAACCATGAAGTCTAAGCTTGTGGTTTAATCTAGGCTGTTGTGACTTATTTTTGAATCCTCTCCCTTAAAGCAATAAGGTAGCAGTTAAATCCCAAATCTGTAGCTCATCTTAGATACGCGGTAGGCACTTAGATAGGTTCTGACTGAGCGAACTTGCAACCCATGAACTACATAGTCAGGTACCATGCTCAGCCAGATCATGAAACATGAATCAAGCAGCTCAGATGTTTACAATAGTAGCTTCAAGTCATCACTCAATACTGCTACACTTCTCATACCTTTGGATCTTTTTTTTTTTTTTTTTCTGGAAGAATAAAATTCTAGTAATGGTATTTCGCTGAAATAGTTCAAACAAAACTAGCAAATGGCCCAGTTCTTTTAACATAGTTCTGTGAAGTGAAGTCCCTTCCTGGACTGTTTGCTCAGACCCAGTGGATTGCATCACATATACCGGAACCACATAAAAACCTTTAAAAAACACACAACTCAGAGTACTCGAACATTTATAAAGTATTTTAAATTAATTTTTAATGAGTTTTAATATTTTAATATTGTACTTGATCTTAAGTAAGAAAGTTGCTCTTGTTTTAGGCAGTGGTGTACAATATTACTTCATGGGATAGCATTTAATTAAAATACATTAATTTATGTGTTTGTTTATTAGCTTTGCCCCTAAAGCAGAAAGAACCACTGCACAGTTTTATGAAAAATGCAGATGAGGATGTTGGCATCCCTAATAAATTTAAATGAGAATAGGTAAACATGTATGCTTTTATTTTATATAAGAAAGAAAGTATTGATTTGACGTACAATAAAGATCACCGCTCAGCGAAAAGATTAAACTCCCGTGGAAACAACCTTTAATTTTTGTAATTTCCTTTGGCTTTATTAGGTTTTTACCTGATTTGTTCTTGTCTGAAAACGTTTTCCCCCATTTCTGTAATTCCTGGAGTCATTTTGTTGCAAGGATATTATAGGGTAAATTTTGTTTCAAACATTTGGAAATAGTTAGCTACCCTCATTTTGTACGGCCCACTTTGAGTATTGATGTAACAAATGAGAAACACCTTATTGAGACTTGCCTGTTCTTTGCTGATTTGGTTTGCCCCTAACTTAGATTTTATGCTCCTCAAGATCGGGGCCTGGCTTTGGTGAACTTTAGCTGCGGCTTTTGAAAAGTCTTCATACTTGCACAATAAGCGATGATGGTACAGCTTTCACCTTATTAGGATGGAACCCACTAGCTTGTTTTTCCTTTTATGCAAATTTGGTTGAAATCTCTTGATGCAGTCAGGGAAGGAAAGCAAGGTGCAATGGCATTGCGAGTTCTTGTAGAGTTTTATTCGATATTCTAGATGCTAGCCGGCACACAAACACCTATTGTTTGAACTGTCCCTTATGCCACGGCTGGGCCTTCAGAAATATAGGATTCCCCTTAAAAAAAAAAAATCTAGCGAAAAAAGAAAGCAGGCTCAGAAATGTACTAGGAATGGAACTGCCCTGAGATGTCTCCCATTCTCCTTTGTTAGTTATTTATTTTCACACTTCTTCACTTCACCACAGTTCTTGGTAAACAGCTTGCAGGGGGCTTGATGTTTGTTAATGAACTGTCAATAAACACATGTTCTCCCCGACTTCTTAAAAAAGACTATGTGTGGGGGTGGTGGGATGGGGGCGAATGTGTTTCCGATTCCTGTTCTAGCTATGGAGACTGAGAGAGTCTTGGCTGAGCCCTGGGCCTCAGAGCCTGCACGGCTGGCAGTCACGTGTGCAGACACAGCCCCTGAACAGGCCGCGAGGAAAGTGGCAGGTTTTGATAGAGAGCGTGCCAGCAGCTTTTAGGCAGAAGTCGGAAAGTGTTTGGAAACAGCTCTGCTAGCATTTCCCCACAAAGCTGGAGGAGAGCGCTCTCCAAAGAACAAAAGGCAAACAGAACTCCGGGGTGGGGTGGGGGTCGGGGAGAGGACTTTATTGATGTAGAAGCTGACCCACCCAAGGTGTGAGGGGAGACAGACTAACAGCTCTGTTCTTCTGCTGACTTGGCTTCTTTACTTCTTTATTTGCCACCAAAGAAGCTCCTGAAGTCGCCAAGATTCTGATACGCGTTGGAGGGGATCCTTAGGCATTCAGAAACATCTCCCTTCCTCTCCAGCCTCCTTCAACACCCCTACCTGGGCCTTGGGAGAGCACTGACATGTGACGAAGCCCAAAGCATACATGCCCCATTGTTGTGGGTACCCGCCTGAGGTACAAATTAATGCCAGGAACTTAGAACTGCCTTTAACCAAAACCATTTATAATTTAATTGGCGTTATTACCACCATCTATTCATTTCAGAACAAATTGTCCCAAGAGCAATAATTCTGGAAGTTTTTGCTTTGGGAAAAAAAAAAAATGGTGAATTTCCCGGGATCCTTGGTCATTTTTTTTTTTCTTAAAAATCTTATGCATTGTTAGGAAAGAAAAGTCTAGTCTAACTCACAAATGCATCCTTATTCTCATGTATATTTGATACTGGCCCCAGTCTAATCTGATAAAGTGCACTTTGCCTGTGGTGTCTTACAATAAGCCGGCTGCATTAGTGCCGGGAAAAATCAATACCGATTTATAATTTACCATCGCAAAAACCTATCACTTTTTATGACCCTCCATCCTGGCTCATTAATATTACATTAAAACACACACACCCACTGCAACAGGGAGAAACTGTAGCTTGTCAGGTTTCCAGCCATTAAAAAAAAAAAAAAAAGTACCTTTAATTGGACTTAGTTTGGGAAATCAAACACAGATTTTTTTTTTCCTATTTATTTTATTTTTAATGTAGGGATGTTTACTGGGGTGGGGTTTCAATGTGCACGCAGACCTACAGGACTCTCTGGAAAGCATGTCAGGAATTCTGAAACATGTCTTCCTGTAGTTCTTATTGCTAATAACCGGTCCTTACAGCATCGCCTGCTTGTCTCTAGGCTTCAAGTTTCCCCCTCTTTCTCCGGTTTGTGCCAGCGTGGGACTGGTTTCATTCCCTACATACAACTTTCTAGCCATGTTGATCATCTTTCTCTTATCCTGTGGTTTGTCACAGTTGGTATTTACAACCCCCCCCCCCGGGAAAACAACAACAACAACAAAACAACACAAAACCTGGCTCATATCATGGAGGAACTAAATGCCATCCTTTTCGTTGTCTGTCTCCCAGAGAAAGGATGCAGATTTGATTTTCTTTCTCTGCTGACTGGAGAATATCCCTCGGATCGTGCTTGTTAACTGAGCCGATCTTAGTTCCTGCTGTTCACCAGCGGAGAACAGCAGACTGTGGGTGAGCATGTGTGTGTGTGTGTGTGTGTGTGTGTGTGTGGTGTGTGCATGCTTCTCTTTACTTCTTTCACCTTAAAGAAGCCCTGAAAGAAAAATTAAACAATAGTCTTCCCTTCATCAACTTGATTAAGCTATTAAGCAGTTTTGACCTCATGGGTTTTTTTAGACTTTAAAGTCGTACCTAAATTCTTTCCAGATAGTGTAAAAAAAAAAAAAATGATGTCATTGTTTGTGTTGGCAGTGGTGATGTGCTCTATTTATTCCATGCTATTCAAATAGTTTCCAGGGAATTTTTCCGGTTTTTAAAAAGGAAAAAAAAAAATAATATCACAAAAATCCAACCTTAGGACTCACTTGCCCCATTCCCTGGCTGACTTAAAGGTGAAGGGTTTCTTGTCTCAGTGAGGGAAGTACAAAGCAGCGCCAAATAAATAAATAAGTCAGGGAAGGGGGAAATTCATTGTGTTCTCAAGTGTGAGGTGGACCCACACCACGCAGCGAATGCATGTCGTGATTGGGTTTTTAAAAGACGTCCGACTCGCCCCTGACTGACAGGGCCTATTGATTTTTTAGGTTTCTGCCGTCATCGGTTTCCAGCCTCACAGCGGCCGCATGTCGGGGGTCAGGGCGCACCGGGGCGCACTGAGCCAGCCCTCACCACTTCCCAAAGTGAAGGGCTGCTGAAAGAAAATCAATCATGTCATAAGTGAGAAGCATCAAAAATTTTCTCCCTGTACGGCCAAGGCCCATCAGCCTGTCTTCGCTCAGTAGCGAAGGTTAGGCATCTGTCAAGTCAGACTAGGTAAAAAGTATTAGAGATGCCAGTTAACCCATGGGTGGACTGTGGAAGGTGTGGGGCTGGTCTCTTCCCTTTGTCTGACCATCTGGATTGATAAGATTGGCGGTTTCACTTGATTCTGGAGCCTTGGTTTGCACTCTCCTCTTCTTTCCTATTCCCCAGGGCAGAATGGACTGAGGCGCCAGATGCGACTCAGAATGGATGTGTTCCTTCTAGGCTCTACCCTGGGTGTCTTGGGTTCTTTTAATTTAAAAGTTTGCTTTGATTACATTTATTTATCTCTGTGCGTGTGCACCATGACGTGTGTTGAGGTAGGAAGACAGTTTTCAGGAGGAGTCAGTTCTCTTCTTCGACTCTGTGGGTTCCAGGGATCAAACTCAAGTCCTCAGGCTTGGTGACAAGTACTTCTGGGCTAAGCCATCTCTCTGGCCACAATGGGTGTTTTATATGCACACATTCTTTAGTGCTTCTAATGATGTTCGCTGTGGGAAAAGAGGCCTGTATTAGGATTTGTCTAAGACAGTTTCAGAAGCACAGGACTGATTGCCTTAGCATCTCAGTGACAGAACTTATGTGTGGCAAAACCCACTCCTATCTTTCTTTAGTGCTTATAAGCACCACACTGTCTATAGGAGAAGGATACAAAAAGAAGAAATTGAGGGAGAGTCACTTTCCTTTGGGACTTTGGCTATTAGGAGGTTCCTTGTGCCCCAGTGGATGACCTCACATCCCATGCTCATATGGACATCACTAATTGGGCTCAGCGTAATAAATAAATAGATGATTGATAGATAGATGGATAAAGAAGGAAAAGAAGGAAGAAAGAAAATGAGTTGGAATGTGACAAGTACTTAAACGTGATAGGGAGTCTTAAGGGGGGTAGGCGGTAGATAAGATAAATTTAAATTATATACATAAATGAAACGTTCAAAGAATAATGTAGATGAGTAACAGAAAATTCAGAATGTTGTGACTGGACATTAACAGGCATGCACTGATAAACCTTGGTTTCTGGCAGTTCTGCCACATAACCTTTATGCTATGTGTTCTATACACACATTCTTCTGTGCTAGGGCAATGCTCATTATGGGGAAATAGTTAGGCTATCTGAGGCCCCCATGAAGGAAGAGTTCCCTTAGGGAGTCACTAGGAAGTGAGCCTAGATGCATTTTTAAAAACTAGTCACAGAATGATTTCCCTAAACAAAGCCAACTCATTACAGCTCTTTTCATAGCTTGCTTTGGAACACACGTGACATAGATAAGTTTATCTGAAATAAGTGGTATGTTATACTGTGGAACTCTTGTCTGCCACTGTGCTGGTAGATCTGAACTGATAGGTCTCTACATTTTCTTCCTCGATAACCCATACAAGACTTTTCCATTCTCAGGAAAAAAAAAATGCTCAGGAATGTGCTATTTATTTCAAAACACCTTCTGGTAGTCTTTAAGCTCCAAAGCTAAAACATGAGATTGTAGTTTGATGAAGGAAATAATATTCAGTGGCTGACTTGAAGAAACCCTTCTCTAGGTGCCTGCCAGTCCTGAGTTTGGCTATATTTAAATAAAGTGTCATGCTAGGTCTCTTACAAGTTATAGCTCAGAGACTGTGTTCTGTGGGGGGAGGGGGAAGATAGATTTTGGTTTTTATACTGGTTTGCTGAGCAGGAACAGTGGCTTGAAGGCTTGCTTGAAGGTCCCACTGTTGGGTGGTTCACATCCACTTAGCACCTCTCCTTTTTCAGCGCGTCTCTGCTGGTTGACCCTAGTTCCCTGATGATCGTTGTCATTTTAAGACTGGCTTAAAATCTGAAAAGGCCTTCTCTATAGAGGAGTTTGTGAATGTACATGTGTGTGCGTTAATGAGTGCATGCCCTTGCATGTGAGCTTGCAAGTGTGTGTGTGTGTGTGTGTGTGTGTGTGTGTGTGTGTGTGTATAAGGGTATGGGGAGGAGTACATTTTAAGACCTTCAGCTTATCTTGGTGTGATCACCCCAATGGCATCAGAGGAACCCAAAACTGGATTGAACTGAGAGCTTCCTTGTAACTTTCCACAACTAAATTGACATTCACTGCCTGAACCAAGGCATACTCACTGATAAATATTTTAGCTGTCTATGCCTCAGTGATTACACTGGCCATTCCATCCAGATGAAAAGACAAAATGTTTCTTTAATCAGTACTGTGATATGAGACCATTAATAGTACCTGAAAATATTAGAGTCTCAGAGATATTGACCGGATTGCTTTTGGCATGGCAAATTATATAATTACATTTTTAGGTTACATTTTATGGACTTATAGCAGTTATTCTAACATAACAGAAATTGCTGTCCAGAATTTTAACCAAGGGGAGAATGATGTTGGTTGAAACCTCAGCAAGAGCAGCATCAGGGCTTGCTAATATACTATCTAATTGTGATCAATAATTTCTTTTTTCCCTTCTGTAATGACAAGGCCTTCGCAATAAAAACACTACCATCCTTTTGAAATCCACAGAATGATAAATGACCTAGGCCAACTTGGGGGGGGGGGCTGGAGTGTAGTGGGTTTTATATTCCCCATGATTTATTATTGGTTTGCACACACAGCTAGTGTGAAATCAAGTACAGGGAAGGAGGGAAAGTACGCAACAAAGAAATCCATTCTGCCTAAAATGCCCACCTTTAAGTCCCATTGGCACTGAGGTGAGCTAAGTCCTCTCATCAAGGGGTTTAGGACCCTCCAGTGTTTAGATTCTTTTCTGTAACATTACAGGGAAGGGGAAAAAAAATCCCACACAATGAACCACTACTTGGCTATGTATAAATTGCTGGGTCAGCCTAACTCATGTGTTACATAAAAAGGACCTATTTGATTTGTTCTTGACAATAAATGAAAGCCTAGCTTTGAAGGCACTCTTAGCTGACTCTATTTGCTTTCTATTGGACAGGCTCTGGAGGCGGGGGTGGGGGCAAGGCAGGTTGTTTCAGGTGTGAGAAAGGAAATGTGTTCTCTTTGTTAACTATTAGGGACTTAACTTTC
The DNA here is from genome assembly GCF_907164565.1 of Psammomys obesus. Taxonomy (NCBI): domain Eukaryota; kingdom Metazoa; phylum Chordata; class Mammalia; order Rodentia; family Muridae; genus Psammomys; species Psammomys obesus. The sequence continues at coordinate 1,417,930 of NW_026591597.1, read as the reverse complement.
TTCTCTGTAAAGCTGAGTTCCATCATCCCAGACTCCCTTTCTCCCATTAGAGGGGTACGAGGTTGCCCTAATCAAGCCCAGCTGGCCACTCAGACCCAACAGGTAAAGATTGGGGGAAAACCCGGCAGAAATTTGTGAATTCAAAAGCAGAAAAACTATCACAAATATGTCTGCAGCCCCCTTTCAATTCCCGCCCATGTATTTGTGTCCAACAGCGTTTCTCACGTGACAGTGGTTCTGTTTTTTAAACTGCTGTTTATAAGTTTCCTGTGACGTTTTGCTCCAAGGTGATGCTTGGTATGGAAGGTTAGGGGTGCCCGAAGCCTTATAGTCTTCCCTTTATCTTCTCTCTCCGTCTCTTGATGTTGCTTTTGTCCTGTTCTTCCCCCTCCTTTATTTTATTTTATCCCCCAAATATTTTTTTTTCTTACAAACACCAAAGCTATTTTGTTTAAAGAGTTGTGTAAAATATGAAGTCATTAAACAGAATATAAAACATTAGGAATAATCTTTTTTTTTTTTTTACTATCCACCAGACCGGGATTGTTTTTTTTTTTTTTTTTTTTCATATTAAAAATAAATCCCACTTTTTTCTTTCCTGGGGAAACACAGCAGGCAGCAGTTAGTGTCCAGCGTGAGACTTGGGTCTCTTATTCAGATGTCTTGTCATATAGTTTGCTAGTTGGTTGGTTTGTTTGCTTGTTTGAATCTGGGCTGCAGAAGGAGGTGTAGGAGACTAGGTTTTCAGTGATGTCATTAATCTTTTGTTTTCTCCAGAATTAGGCTTGGGATCAAAAGGGATAAAGTTTCAGTTCATTCTATCAGATTTCCCCCTGTGACCAAGGTCTTAATGCACTACTCTTAGCAAGTCTTGTCGGTGACCAGAGCTGATGGGGTCTTTGACCATTAGACGGTCCCCATTAGTCAAAGTCCCTGGGCTAGCCTCTCAGGATGGCATTTTCTTCTAAGTGTGCCATTAGTTAGTATAATGGACTGGTGTCTGTCAACCTTTGGGACAGGACAGAACTGCACGTGGAAGAACCTTTGTTAGAAGGTTGGCTGTGCTTTTTTACCTCTGGCCTGGAAGCATGTTCCCTGAAAAACATATTTTAGCTCTTGAGAGACAATAAACATTAATGGTTTCAGTAAAGTCTTTACGATCTCCCAGGTCAGGAATCTTTTATTTTTCCCTTAAAGTCTCAAGTATGGATTTACAAAATAGTCTTCAAAACCATTATAGTCTTTTGGGTAAATAGTTTTTATTTAAAAACATTTTTTATAATACACACGTTTTAACGTGTTCTAAATATGTATTTTTACGATTGATCATGACAGCGCCTTAAAGAGCCATTATTGCCTATCAGGGAGATAATGTGTGTGTATTCAAGAGATTGTCTACAAAGAAAATCTCTAAGCTGTGTTTATTCCCAATGAGGGTTTTTTTTTTCCTCTCACCAATAAACTTGAAAAATTATGCAAAATGGTAGAAATCTAGGCTCATCATCAGAGGGGAGCGGTTCAGAGCTGGATTTTGGCATTGCCTCTCAAGCGACAACCTAGTCAGCTGAGTGAAAGAGAACAGGAACGCTGCCTGGGAACCTTGCTCTCCAAAGGTTTGCATGGTTTTGCCAGACTTTCTGCCTCGATCTCGCATTCCTTCAAAGACAAGGCTGTGGTTTCACTGGGCTCTCCGAGCCACAGGTTGCCTCCCTGTCAAAGTGGCCAGGAAACAGACAGACATGGGTAGCTACGGGTGGGTTGGTTCAAAGACACTGAATGCATCACCTTGCTGGGGTGCAAGCTAGAAAGTGAACAAGCTGCACTTGTGTCCTTCAGAAGTCGATGATTTGAAAACATGCATATGGGCACACTGTACAGAGGAGTCAGGATAGAATGGGAACATCAGCAAAATGCCGTAGGGATGAGGACAGGGTCTGTAAGATGTGCAGGCTTCTGTGGGGTATGAGGTAGTAGCAAGGACTTGTGGGTACTTGGTAGCATTTTAGGAAATGTCAACAATGTTAATAAATACAGTTATGAAAACTGCACCTGCTAGTGATAATTACTAAGGCTTTTGTGAGACATGGCTTGGAATAGTATGGGAATGAATTTTGTGCTTCAGAGACTGCATTTTTTTTTTTGCCTCCCTGGACCAGCAAATAATTTGTTGTATACTCGCTTTGTGCCAGGGACTTGGAATTTAGTGACACTAGGTGCTAATTCTTTTGAAACTTATAGCTTAGTGGAGTTGGGGGTCTTTGAGTTCAGACGCTGAATAGAAACCACACACACAAATATAAACCCCAGTAGATGATAAGCTCATAAATGGGAGGAAACCGTATATTTGTGTAATTTGCCTAACCTGATTAATGGTGCGTGTGTGTGTGTGTGTGTGTGTGTGTGTGTGTATGAGTGAGTGTGTGAGTGTACCTAAGTGTGTGCGTGAGAGAGAGAGAGTATGTGGTGTGTGTATGTGTGTGTGTGTGTGTGTGTGTGTGTGTGTGTAGCAGTTTAACCTGGTTAAGGAAGGCAGTGAAGTCTGTGAGTAGGCGATATCAGCAGAATGGTGTGTTAAACTTGTGAGGATATTGTTTTGAAGCTGGTAGGGCATAAAAGAATGTCTTGGAGGGAGAAAAGGGAGATGAATAGGGAAATAAAATGTTGCAAGGAAGCATCGTGTTCATGTCACAGGCCCCGTGAGTCATACAAAGGCTCTAGGATTTTACTTTGAGTAAGAAGGGAGACCATTGAAGTTGGAAGACATTGCCTAAACCATTCTTGTCTATTTGTCATTCACTTCAATACCCAAGAACTGCCAGAATTTTCTGAATAAAATCCTAAAACCATTGCAGTTCAATTTTATTTTATCTTATTTTTTAAGAATAACGTTTCTGTCTGTTGGGGATAGAACCATTTCACTCATTACAGGTCTTCCTTTCTGATCCCATTTCTACAGTTCTGTTACCTCTTACCCATCATTTCTAGTGAAATGACAATTGTGGACCCAAATAGGCAAGGCACTGTATGCTCTCCATGGCTAGGTTGAATGCAAAGAAGTCAGCTGAGGCTTGAGTGACAAGATGCCCAGCTGTGGAGGGGAAAGACAAGGAGGGAGAGAGAGCAGCTGCGAATGCAGATTTAAGTGGCCAGGCAAGACAATGGCCTGTCATGATAAGCACCTTTCCTGCAAAGGTCATCAGCCCATCACACAGACACAACGCCCACACCTTGGCTTTTGTATTGGCTGAAGTTTCATTCCAGAGAGAAGCCTGTATGGATCTCCGAGAGAAAGGTTAAAGATTGTTGTGGTAATTAGCAAGTTGATCAGGAAAGAGACATCATACTTTGATATCCATACTCATATGTCTTACCCTCCCATATGTAAGTTTCCTTCTCCTGCTTCCTTCTGTAGCAGTAGGGCTTTATTCTAGCTTTAAGAGTAATCTTGCAACACTAGGCAGCAATTTGAAAACGGTTCAAATTCTCCCTGACTTTCCCAAGGTGGAGGAGAGAGGGTATCCCCAGGGGCTTAGCTCTTGGAGGCTAATATGGACTGGGGGCTGGCTTGCTGGGTTTTTGAGAAGCCAGATACTATCATTATCATTATTAATTGTTATTATTGCCCCTGGTGCTTATCTTTCTCAGGATTTGAGGTCACCTGTAGTGTTTTTTTTTTTAACTTATTTATTGTATGGGTATTGGTGTTTTGCCTGCGTGAAGGTGTCGGGTAGCCTGGAATTAGAGTTACGGATGGCCACGTGGGTGCCGGGAATTGAACCCGAGTCCTCTAGAAGAACAGCCAGTGCTCTTATCCACTGAGCTGTTTCTCCAGCCCCTGTAATGTCTTTTTAAAGAGATCTTTGGGCTTCCTTCTCCTTAATACTTTTTTTTATTTTCTCAGAAAAGAGGTCCTGGAGGCTTAGGGGCAATTCTCTTCCTCCTTCATGTGTTCATATGTGTGAAGTGTGGTGGGTGTGGATGCAGGTGTGTGGAGTTCAGAAGATAACCTCAGGTGTTTGAGGCAGGGCCCTGCCATTGCTTCCTACTGCATATGCCTGGCCAGCTGGCCCTCTTTGCTTGCTCACTTGCTTGTTTGTTTCACTGGACCACTTCAGACCTTTGCTTGGGAGATGTCTGGTGACCCAGGTTAAAAAAAAAAAAAAAAAAAAGCAAAAGGAGGACAGATGCTGTTGAATCCTAGAGTTTGATGCTGCACAGTGATTTCACTCTGTGTTTGCCAGCTGTTTGCTTTTCTTGTTGGTCTAGCTTCCAAATCTGTTTGGTTTTTTAAATTTTTTTTCTTTCTTAATCTGATTACACAGAATTGGAATTCACAGGCTTCCCTCATTAGACTATTTCCTAAGAACTATGGAAAATAGGAAAAACATTCACTTGGTGACTTTCCTCACCAGATTATTCACTAAATATGAATTTATTGTTCTCACAGGAATCAGGTTTTGTTATTCCCAATGCACAGACGATAAACTGACCTAAGAGGTGGCTCAGCATCCTCGCTCCCTTCCCATCTCTACAAGAACAGGAAACTCCTGCCAATTTTGACACTTTGACCAAAGCCATAGATACAGAATCTCTTTCTAAAAGCTCCTTTGGAGGCTGGGAGATGGCCCAGTGGGTAGAGTCCTGGCTACACAGCATGGGCATCCGACTTCCGCTCCTCAGTGCCCATGTAACACGACAGGAATGGTGGCATGTGTTAGTAATGCCCAGGCTGGGAGGTAGAGTTTCAAAATCCCAGGGGCTCACTGGCCAGCTGGTCTAGATGAATTGATGAGTTCCAAGTCTGGTGTGTCAAAAAATAAGGTGGAGAGAGAAGTCAGCAGATACTGACCTGGGTTTATTAGGGGTATACATACCTGTGGACACACACGGGCCCACACACACGAAATACTATTTTTGTGGCCTCAGTGCTGTGACTTTCCCCATCTCATTCTCTATTCCCAGCTGTACAGCTCCTGCAAACAGGAACAATATGACGGGAAGTCTCTCTCTCTCTTCTTAGGGGAATTCAGTTTTCAAGAGCGACCCAAGTGTCTTTTCCTCTCATTATACACTCTTGTAGCTTTGTGAGCACACACACAGGATTTAGAGTTGCAGTTGGGAGATATGCTCGTGAAATTAGTCTCAACTGTTTTAACCTGTAGGTGCCTTTGCTTATGAAATAATCAAGTCCCACCTGATGACCAGATGTTAAAAATGGATACAAGTCTAAGCGAAGCGTACTTTCTCTAAGCCAACCCACTTGAAGAAGAAATGATCACAATTTAATGTAATGAGAATAATTAATAAGGAGTGTGCCAGTGACCTTGCATATTAATATTGTTTCCTTTTGCTGTAAACAAACCCGGCTATTTTATTATTATTTTAGTGTGTAACTTGGCATGAACACTCCTTTTCACATAATTTCCCCAGGTGACTTTTGTCTCCTTGGCAATTTCCGGCTTTAATAAAGAAAACCTAATTAAGAAGGAGCTGTTGATTGGTTTGCTAGTGTAATTAACACAGGTGATGCTAATGAGTTTCTATGAAACCAGTGGTTTATGGGAAAAATAAACAGACCGTTGTTACATATGGCCCAACTGATATCTGCACTCTGGAGTAAGTGATGATTCCCAAGTCTCCTGTGAGTGGTTTGTGGGCATGGAACAGGCAGATAAAACATTTTATAAGATTTGTTAGTGGAATCAGACCAAATCGAGAGCAAAAGTGTCTATGTTAGGCTATACTAAAAAACAAAACAAAACAAAACACCCCCCAAAAACTGTAATCTTTAACTGTAGTGACTGTTAGATCTTTTTATTGAATTTGATTTTTAAATTAAAAAATTTTCACATTACTAAAAATAATAAAATGGCAGTCGTGCTTCTCACTGTAGGCAATTGGCAGATTTTGTAGACACACTTTTTTAAGTCTCTTCTCCCTGGCTTGTGGATGCTATGTGCAGATCCCCGTGGAATGGCTGCAGCATGGAAGACCCTGGGAGTATCCTTTCTCAGCCTACACCTGTCCTGAGAAGCTGTGGACAGTTAGATTTTCGGTGACACTCATACTAGTTATTATATCCACAGCCACATAGAAAAAAAACGAGTTTCCTCTTTTGCTTTTTCTTCCTTCGTTGGGCTAGGAGGGGAGGTAAGGGCAGAGCAGCAGACCTTACTTAACAAGAACTTGGTGGTGGCCGACATTCCTGTCCATCAACCCTCTTTTCTCATTGTGAATTTTGCCTAGAATACCTGATAGTTTATTAAATGCCTTGCTTAGTTTCTAAATAGATTGAAGAAGCCATTTGTATGAAAGACCAATATGTACCGACAAGACTTGGATATTTACATATTTTTTTCTAAGTCTATTTTTGTAATTCTTCAAATTAGCTGTTTATATCAGTAACTTTTCTCTTCATTTTTAAAGTCTTCATCAGCTAGTTGCTTCTCTCCCCACTCTCTATCTCTCTCTCTCCTTCCCATCTCTGTCCCTGTCTCTGTCTTCGTCTCTCTTCTGTTTCTAAATCTCCTTGCTCTACTTTGCCTCTTGACTAGTACTGTGACCAAAAAAACCAGAGACATTCTATCTCGCCATGCACCTCCAGGGACATCTTTTGAACTCTCATAATTTGTATTTATTGCCACCCACTTTGTAAGTTCACAGTTTAATTTGCCAGCAGTGGCAGTGTTAGGCCGACACAGTAAAACAAGATAACGTTAAAATGTCAGGATGAGAGGGCCATGAATGATGCATTACCTAAGCCAGGACTTGGCTTGTCATTCCCTTCTGCCGATGTGATGTTAACTACCTTTTGAGAGCCCTGTCTGACTGGTATTACTCCGAAATAGGATCATTAGTTCACTGTTCTGATTAGGAAGCTGCTATGCTTGATTAACTCTTCTTGGACTGGGTCCTCAGAGGAAGCCTCAAATGAATCCCGCTGCCTTCGACATCTAGAACTAATTTATAATTATTTTACTGCAATTATTTGTAGTTGTTGACATGTGTTTTTCTATGATGTGGCATTTAATGGAGGAAAGATAAGTATGTTCAGGTTACATGTTTAGTCCATATTTCAGTAATGGTCTAGATTTATGGCCCACCCCCTGGACAGACAAGCTATCTTCTTTAATAGTTTCTGTGTATAATTCACGCACAAACCTCTTAAGATTCCCAAGTTTTTGAGATTATTCCTTTGTAGTTTTTTTTTTTTTTTAATTTGTCATCCTGTGAGAATAGTGGCTCATACATGTTTGTTTACAGTGGCAAATTCAAGTGCAAGGGTGTACCTGTCTTGAAGATATCTCCAAGATGATAAATCAGAAATCTGGGATAGGAAAGCCCTCTACATTTCTCTATTCCTCCAACAAACTTTGTACCAATCTTTCCCAAACAAAGCCATCTTCTATCTCTGGTTTCTATTTGAAATCCTAACAAAATTGATACTCTGCAAGTACATAACTCCTTGTGTCTTTCCAAACAAGGTAGATTTTAACAGAGAATATGAAGAAAGACCAGGAAGCTGGTATGAGAGTTATAAAGAGGAAATATGTCCTACCCAGGTCTTGGTGGTACCTCAGATTTAACTTGTGTGTTGCAAGAGGAAGTTGCATTTCACAATCGGGATAGTGATTCTGCCCCTACAGTTCAAGACAGAAACATGTTTTATTTAGCTTTTTAAAATAAGAATACTTTCATTCTTTTAATCTTAGGCAGAAATAGAGAGGGAACCGCCTGGGATGGATTGGTGTAGTTTCCATACCTCTGTGTGAAGAACGTAGCACATTTTAAAATTGCCTGGATGAAATTATTGCTGAGGAACAGTCCTTAGTCTTCCAGTAGCCCTCCCCAATCTCTTATTCCTGAAAGGCTTCTTCATCTTGCTCTTCTTCCTTCTCCTCCTCTTCCTCTTTCTTCTTGTCTCCTAAGTCTGAGCAGACCCAGAACTTTGGGGTGTTATTACAGATGACTCTGATAAACCTGGGGTTACTCATAGCATGTTAACAGCATTAACATTATGTGTCTTCATCACATCCTCCTTGACATCTGCCTCACATTCGTATCCTTCACTGCTGGCTCAAGTCCGTCCGTGTTCTCTTTGGAGATTTCTTGGAGCACACGCTTGGCTGTAGATACAGACAAATTGGCTGTGAGCAATTGGTATTAAAAATATACCTGTGATTCACTGTTCCAAGGAGGTGATGGGACCTCATCTTTAAGACCAGGCCATGTGTCTGTCTCTGGAGGGGCGTGCTTACCTGAGTAGAGGAGCTGAATCTGGAAGTAAAGTCTCCGCAAGGGAACTGGTGGTTTTTATGGCACTGACCACAATAAACTCCTAATAGATATAGGAAAGAAAGTTAGTTTGGGTGTCTCAGGTCTATGAATCATCACTAAACAGTATATATAGATTTCTTAAGGGGAGTGATTCGTAGCAAGTTCTAGCTTTTATACTTTCCTTTGTGAACAGATTTTTTTTCCAATGTATTTTTTGCCCAGAAAACTGGGATAGTCTGTGAGATTTGGCTGTAATGCTCCTATTGTAGAGAGAGGTGGTAGAGGCATAAAAAAAAATCGTTTTCTTTTTTTCTAATCCCATGTGAAAGGCATCCACAGAATTGTTGGAAACATCTTTTTCTGTTTTTATTTTACTCTTTTTTTTTATCCCTCTTCTTCGGTCTTTGTCTGTTCCCCTCTGTCTCTGTCTGTCTCTCTCCTTTGTCCTCTTGCATAGAGATCCACTTGAGTAACTTAGGTGAGTCCTGCCCAAAGTCAAAACTTTTTAAAACACCTATCATGATGGTGTGCTGGTACATCCTTTTTTAACACTAGCACTTAGGAGTAGAGGCAAGATGATCTCTGTGAGTTCAAGAAAAACCTAGTCTACATACTGAGTTTCACACTAGCTGGGGACACATAGTAATCCTGTCTCAAAACGAATAAGTAAATAAATACACCTGGTATCATTTGTAAATTATTTTCCTAGTCCTTTCTCACAGAAGGGAAGATGAGCATGGAGTTAGGAAAGAAATGCTGAACAACCCAGAAAATAGAAAATTAAAAAAAAAAAAAAATCTTTTCACTTCAAAGTCACACACGCCAGCAAGCACATCAGGGAGCCAATGAATGTGACTTCTTAGAGAAATAATGGTGGGAATTGAATTATGATCATTTGCCCAAATCTGCCCCTCCACACCACTCAAGGTTTCCTGTGTCTTGAATGGGTCCAGATAGAGAACAAAATGAAACTGTACCCAATCCTGTCTACTTTTATTTTTCTTTAAGCCAAGGCTCCACTGTACCATTAGGATGTAGATGATCATATTTAAAACCTGTGATGACACCGTTGTACCCATCTGAATGATTAATCTGCTCATTAAAAGAGCGCCGATGGGCTAGTCTAATTGGAACATGGATCTTCTTAAAGGACGTCACAGGGTCGGGAATAGGAAATATTACTCATAACATAAAGTAGGGATTAATTATGCTACTAAATACTACTCTGTGAAATTTACATATGGGTCTGGTTAGAGACAAGGATTAGAAAAAGTGTGCCATCCCATTTTATAACATTTATGCCAACTTTAAGACAGGTGGTACGTGCCTACTTTAATCCCAAATCTTAGTTCAACATTTAAGAAAAGCTGTTTTAAACTCAGATGCCACAGAAGGCTTAGCAATTGGGATAAGCACAGAATTTACACCAGCGAATCACTGTGACTTAACTGGGAGGGCTTTTAAAAACAAATGCCAAAAACCACCGCTGCGATCTCTCTCTTCGTTGCTAAAACTTTAACTTTGGAATGCTATTCATCTTTCTAGAGTTAGAAAGTACAATTGGGATGGTTAGGGAACTATGCAAATTAATCAGGCACAAGTTTACAGTCATGTTCCACTCCCACAACCTTTCTTTATGCAAAAAAAAAAATATGGAAAAGGTGTTCAAATAAAATGTGGGGAAGACATGAGAGGCTTTGCACTGGGTGCAAAGGGGATGGGTGATTTGTGCTACCACTTTAACACTACTCTATTGCAGTGACTGTGCGGTCACACAATCAACAGGCTCACTTACGACACGCAGGTGAGTTCCAGAACTTTCGGGGTGAAAGAATATTTTGACTTTTATTATTGATTTATTTATTAAAAGGGTCTCTTCTAACTCCCACTGGCCTCAAACTTGGTACATGACCGTGAGCTCCTGATCTTCCTGGCTTCGCCTCTGGGGTGCTGGGGTTTGCTGATGTGCGCCATCATGCTCGTAGTATACAATGGCTGGGACAGCACGCTGGGTTTCGGGCATGCTTAGCAGGCATTCTACAAACAGACCCATCTCCTGTGCCTCCAAGAATCTCCAAGCTCTTTCTTTCTGTCTCTGTCCTGTGAAGCCGTGGGAGCACAGTTCTTACACAACCAGTGACAAGCCAAAGCTAAACACCACAGTTTCTGACTCACAGTCCAGGGCTATTTTCAACCTCTTCAGTCTGGTTACCAGATATCTTGACACTTTGGATTATTTGTTTGACGCATCATGTCTTAAGATATCTCTGTTTACTGAAGTTAGATCTGTTTGACAAATGTAAACTATTTTCTTAAACATCCTGAGGATTTGTGACATTTCCACTACTTGAAACCCGATTTTTTGTAACTTGTAGACATATGTCATGTCCTGTGTGAAATAAAATGTGCATTGTTGTTCCTCTAGAATAAACAGCCTACCGTGCTGGCTGCTTCAACCAAACAAGCGAAGAAAGTGAGGGCTCTTGGTTCGAAGAGGGCCACCTGTCTGAGGAACTTGGAGAGTTGTATTACCAGTTATTGGGGGAACTGCCAAACTGAGTACTTCCTTGGACTTTGGTGACCTCGGGGTGCTTCTGGGCTTGGTGATACTGAGATTACATATGTGTCCCATTATTCTGTTTCTGTGGTGCCAGGGTGGAACACAGGGCTTCATGTATGCCAAGCAGGCACTTTACCAACAGAGCTATATCTCCAGCTTAGCAGGAGGTCGATTAAAGCCCTCTCTGGACATTGGAGCCCCTTAGGTAGCTCTCATATTTATTTCATCCTCTCCTCCTTATTCTGCATGTCGGGCTCAATGCACCAGCACCTCTCATTCAGGTTTTTAGAGTAACTTCCTGGCTTTCCTCAGTGTGTCATCTCCCTTAATGCTACAATGATCTTCGTGACATCAGACTTCTGCTTGAAGACAGGTCATGTGGACAGTCTGGCTCCTTGTTGTCTTAGAGCCAAGATCATCCCTGTCTGTCGTATCCCCCACCTTCCTTCCTGCTACTCTCCTCTTGCTGGGCCATCTCATACTGACATAACTCAATGACTGCTGCTGTGCATCTGATTTCTCTAACTAAATCCAATGTCTGTCTTGGCTTTCCTTGGTCTCCCCTTTCTTTTGGCTGTCTGTGGCTTATCTGCAGAATTGATTACAGAATTTGGCCCTTTTCAGACCCACTCCTGCCATCCATAGTGTGCACCCCACATTTTTATCATAGTGGGTTTCAGTTGATACAGTAACAACTCATTGTGTAGTTTCCTCACAGCACAGCTCTTGTAAGACAGATACGGTGTTGTTAGCATTGGTTTCCTACTGCTGTCGCCAAGTGCTTTGTCTGCTTCAAAAACAGGAAACCCATAAACATTTTGTGGAGGAAAGGAAGAAATAGATCCAAGCAGATCATCTAATGCAAAGGAACACACTATACCATTTATTTTTGTTAGATATGCCATCATATACTATCTCTTCTCCTCCCATTTCCTCTTTCCTTCCTTTCTCCTTTCTCTTCTGCTCTCCTGCCATCCCCTCTACCCTCCCCTCTCCTCTTCCTCCTCCCTCTTCTCCTCCCTCTCTTTCCTTTCCTTCCTTCTTTATCACCATGTACTATAGACTGGCCTGGAACTGATCCTTCTGTCTCAGCCTCTTGAATAATTTGATTTACAGGGTATAACCCCAAATGACTAGCGACATTTTTCCTAATAGCTGACGTGGACTTTTTGATGTCAAACTTTCATGGCTTGGTGCTGTCTCAAATATATATATCCTTAAGTTATGTGATGATCCCTGAGACTGGCTTCCCTGCTGGTCCTTTTGAAAACTCTGTCCCCCTGGCATTACTTCCCTTTCATATCACCGACTCTGTGGTGTCTTTCACATGTAGGTAGATGCCTCCAGAGACTAGAGGAAGCATCAAAATTTCTTTGACATGAATTTTTGCTGTATTCTATAAGCCTGGGTTGTCACATGTTTTAGTGTCAGTCCCAACGCTGTTCTGACTCTGACTGGATCTTGGAGATGAGATTCTGAAAGGAGCCTACGTTGTCATTGTCTCAAACCTAATGGCTACAACGCTGTTGGGGAAGTGTTTGTTTTCTGAGGTAAACCTCTGAACATTTTTCGAGACTCAAGAGTATATCCAGGAAAGCTTTCTTTAGAACTTCAGATCTGGTGGGAACCATTTAATTGTTCCATAATGAAACAGGCATTTGAGCAGCGTGGTGTTCCATATGTATCATCTACAGCCTGCAAGTGAAAATGTGATCTGTGAGGCACCCAGGAGTTAGAGGAGAATTGGGGCGTCTTGCGAATGCCCTTGTTGGTAATGGGGTTCATTTTATCTGTTAAATGACAGTGTGCCTAGAGTGTACTGTGGGAGGCCTGAACAATGATGTTAGATTGGGACTGACACTCCTGAATTCTTTTCCTCAGTCATAGAATTGGAATTGGAATAGGACTTACAATCCAAACAGGCTTATCCTTAAAGGAGAGGAAATGGAGGCCACAGATACGTTCCTGTTCCCACAGGTGGGGCTTGGAGCTAGCCCTCGTGCTAGTGAACTAACTAGTAATTAGGTGTTCTTTTCCATGCCCTGAAAACCTTCATATGGGTTTTGAAAAAAAAAAATGCTTCTTTTAAAACAAACAACCAACCAACCACGTATGTACTCACTATAGAGAGCGTCTAGAGTTGGAGAGGACTGTGAATAGGGGTGGAATAAGCTACATTCTAGAAAACAAAGCTTGACCACAGGGACTCCAGTTCATAGCACAGACAATCCTCCTGATTCTGAAAAGCATTCCTGGAGTGTGTGCAGGCTAAAGCTGCACACTGGCATTATTCATCCTAAGGGCCTGGAGGAGCAAGGCTTCTGAGCATCCTTCACATATCGAGAAGGTGTGGTCTTAGGCTCATCTATATTCTTCCAGCTTTTGGCCCTTCATATTACAAGCCTGGTCTCAGAGGCTTTTCGATCAGGAACCCCGAGTCGCCTGTGCTCCTTTGCTTTCTTCCAGGGAGGCAACTAAGAAATGCACGTTTCATTTCCCAGACGCTTGATAAGGGGGCTCTGTTCCCAGGATGGGCTAAAAAGCTGACCAGGTTCCTCACTTTCTTGGAAGAGTACTGCCTGTCAAGCCACCGCCAGCTTTATTATAACACTTCAGCCAAGTCCTGGGCCACCATCAACATCGGTCCAATCTTCTACAGTGGGCAACCTTCCGTATTTTTATGAAAATATGCCGAATTGGTCTGTGAGTAGCATAGATGCAAAGTCGACCCAAATAAAACGAGTATGTTTGTACCACTAACTGGTCAGGTTCAGTGTTCTCAAGTCTCTGTCCTGTCTTATTTGGAAAAAGTCTTCCCAGAATTTAGCTTTTTCAAATTTTTCTCCTTTTAAAAGGTCTCTCTCCAACCTGAAACTTAGCCATCTACTCTCTCTCTCTCTTTCTCTCTCTCACACACACACATGCTCACACAGAAATAAGTATTTATGTGTGTGTTGTATAATGTTTTAAAGATAGAAATGACTTTCATGGATGAAAGTTACACTGGATACAAGTGGGTAATCTCCTTTATCTTTTGTTCCTAAAATGACTCTTTTAAAAAATTAAGACAAACAAACAAACAAATGAATGAATGGCTTGATTTATGTCCTTTAAATAATGTTCAAAACATCATAGATGGAAAAGTAAGCACTTTTCAAAATAATTTGAACTTGAAGAAAGTATCATTTTACACTTTTCCAGTCTTATTTTTAGGATGTTCTCTGCATATCTGTATTTTGGTATGTTTATAAAATGGAATGACATTGTTTTGCAATATGCTTTCTCACTGACTGTACTGTGAATATTTTAAAGTATTGCATAAGGCTCGAAATGCTTGCAAGACAGTCTATCCTGTGGATGTCAGTCATTAAAACATCTGTCTCCTCTGGCATCCTTAGGCCATGTTCACCCTTGTGTGCTTTGCCATTGGCCAAGTGGCGTGGTGGGCTATCTTGTGTTAGAATCTTTGGTTTGTGATGTCAGTCTTTGTCTTTAGTCTCAGTATCTGGAAGAGTGCTCTCTGATTGAAAGGAGATGGATACTTCTAAGCCTTTTGCTGCCATGTGGCAAAGTTTCCCTCCAGACATACGACACCTGTTTACACTTCCACGTGTTAAAAGGACTGTGGCTTACTGGCACCATCCACACGCTCCACTAAGAAACTGCTTATTTAAGCAGCTGAAATCCATTCTTTACTTCCAATTGCAATATGCATTTAGAGATTTGTGAGAGTATTTTTTTTTCTGGTTGTTTTTATTTTTTGTCATTTATATATATATATATTCTTTTTTTTTTGGTTTGGATTGGCTATTAATTTTTCTTCATCTTTTTCTCCTCTTGTGTTTCAAGTTTAAAAAGATAATTGGAAAAATATGATAAGAAGGAAAAGAACTTAAAAATTAAAAAAAGAGAAGTGGATGAGGCCAGGAGACACAGGCCCTTAATCCTAGTACTTTGGAAGCTAAGACAGGAGACCTGAAACACAGAAACCCTGACTCAAAAATGGAAAACAAGGCAAGCCAAAACAGATGGAACTGCATGGATTTATTGTCATGGGAGTTCATGAACGGCCACAGTTACAGGAAAGACTCGCTGGGACTGGGGTTTCCCTTTCTGTGGTGGCCTAGACATGAGGTTATGCGCGCATGCCAGTCAGCTCACATGAAGGATTTCCCAGCTGTCAAATGTCACCAGGATAGGACACCTGCCTCCCCAGACTGCTTGAGGCTAGAGAAGCAAACTGGAAAGATACTCAAATGCCTTTCTGAACCGGCCTTGAGGTTTCACATCGTACCCCAGTTACTTGTCAGCAAATCCTAGTCCAGGTCCCTGCCATGGGCACTTGAGTCTCTCTGAAGTTGGCATGTAACTTAAAGAATTTGTAGATACACTTTGAAACCACCCTGGAACTTTTGTGTCTCCAACCCCCCCGCCCCCAGGCGGTCTAGTCAAATATTTTTCTCTGCTTTGTCATCAGTGTAGAAATCTAAAATGTTAATGCAATTAACTCTATTAATCATTTCCTTTAAAATTTTATTTTTACTTTTTGTGTTTTGGTTTGTGGTGTTTGTGTGTGTGTGTGTGTGTGTGTGTGTAGGCACATGTGTGCCTCAGTGTCCCAAAGTTGAGTTCAAAGGACAACTCAAGAGAGTTCATGTTTTTCCCCCAGCCATGTGGGTCCCAGAGATCTGAGGTTATCAGTATTGGTGGCAAGAGTCCTTACCCGTTGAGCCGTCTAGCCAACCTAGTTTTTAGTTTTCTGTAGCCTAAACTAACCTGGAAACTCACACTCTGTTGAACAAAATGGCTTTGAACTTGTGGTGATCAGTCTCTTAAGTGATTTGGTGCTTGGCTCATCCTTTTTCTTTATGCTTAGTAAGGCCTTCCCTTTACTACAGTCCCATAAATATTCATCTGTATATATTTGTATTTAGATATATAGCACGTACACATTCTTTGCTGCTTTCACTCTCCCATGTAGCCTTACTACAATTTCTAGAATGCATTTTTAGTGTGTGGCATTATATAATAGCAGTCAATTATTTTTTTCTAAATAATTAACATTTATTTTAGTGGCAGTTTTGGATCAGCTTGACTTTTCCTGACAATTTATGATGCCTTCTTCATTATCAATAAATCCAGCGTAAATATTCAGCTGATACGATGCTTTTGTGCTGGTTGGCAAATAGCTGCTGCCTTGAGCTCTTCAACATCTTTTCTTCTCCAGTTCACCTTCCCCCTTAAGCAGTAAAAAAGGCCTTTCCCTGGCACAAGGAATGGGCATGTGTTTGCTGTTGTGTCTCTCAGAATGAAACTCCAAGGACACAGAAGGTATCAGTTCTACTATTTTGGATACTGATCCCAACCAAGAATATATAGATAGATTGATTCATTTGTCTAGTCAGACTTCCTTACTGTGATTTTAATCCCTATGGCTATACAGTATGCCTAGTTCTGTAGCCTTCTTATTTGCTTATTTATTCTTGCATTTCTGGACAATAAAGCCACTTTCAGCCTCAGAGGAATCCTAGATATTGAATAAAATTATGCTAAAGGCTGAAAAATTTGGGAGGCAGACACGCAGATCTCTGAGTTTGAAGCCAACCCGGTCTACAGAGCAAGTTCCAGGACAGCCAGGGATACACAGAGAAACCCTGTCTCCAAAACCAAAACCCCTATACAAGTTAAAAAAAAAAGACTGAAAAGTTTGGTATCTGTAGCATATTGAATAAAATAACTGTTTATTTAAATCTTTGATAGCCTTCATGAAGGGGGTTTTCTTATGTTTCTGGTTTCATTCTTCGTTTCTTTGTTATTAGGAATATTATTTTAAAATAAAATATTGGCAATGTGTCTATGACTTGTTTATTGTTCAGATTTGTTAAATATTCAGGGATTCATTAAGGCAGTAGTTTCCTAAGCTTCAAAAAATGCCAACTTATTAAAATACTCCACGTGACCCTTATTCCTCTTTCTTAGATTTCCAATTACCTTGATAGGATGCATAAAGATTCTGGTCTCACACTGACAAGATCTAAGTGACACTGGGGGCATGGCGGAGGCAGGTGTGAGTCAAAAGGACAATCACAGGTTGATGCTCAAAACACTGGCCTTAAAATGTTCTTTTCTTATGAATATTTCTTCACATGAGAATGGCGTTGACTGTGGGGGAGTATTCAGTTTTGAAAAACAGGATGCTTTTCGAATACTGTTTCTGGTCCTATAAGACGGGCTCATTAAGAAGCTTATGCCAGGGCACGCCAGGCCTTTCTCCTCTCTGTTATTAAGAAACCAGGTAACCGTTATCAAGGCAATACCACCAGCAAGATGTGTATATTAACCTGCATGTGTGAGTGTGTGTGTGCGTGTGTGTGTGTCTGTGTGTCTGGCTGAGAGCAAGAGGCCTATGATTCAGGTAATAAATTAGTCTGTGATGAACATACAGCCTTTGCCTTGATGCTAATCAGGAAACCATCACACAGTCTTCTCTGACTGATGAAGGGCGGGGCAGAAAGGAAGTCAGTTGTCCTCCTGTTTTTGAAGAAGAGAAAGAGGAGAGGTGAACTGAAGTCTGTGATAGGACCCTCCCTCACTGGGGGCTTCCTAAGGGTAAAGGTGTGATACTCCAATCAGAACCTCGAACTGGAAACATCTGATTTGCATGCATTAACAGGGGTAGGTCACAGCCCCCTGACAGGTCAATGGCACCACTGGGGATCTGAAGGCAACTTTGATTCTTCTGCTTTTGCTCCTCTACGAGGCAGCAGTCAAGCTGTTCTATTGTAAAAGCGGGTCCAGGACTCAGAAAGCCAAGCTTGTCATTTAAATTCCCCCAAGTCAGGACACCACGGAGCTCTGTCAGATGTCTTTCTCAATACAGCAGGACAATGTTTTTCAACCCCTTCGCCCGGAAACAGAGAGGCCTGGATCAAGGGGGAGGGGCAGCTCACTGAGCTTGAAGGATTTTTACAAAGGCAAGATTGGAATTTTTCATTTCAGACAGGTTTTCTTTTTCTTTACATTTTCTTCTTTTCTTTCTTTTTCTTTTTTTTCTCCTTTTTCTCCTTTAAGCCACGTGTAAAGGATATCTCCACAAAGGAGGAGTGTCTTCACTGCCCTCTTCCCCCAACCCCCAACCAATCATATGGGTTGCAAGAACTGCTTCATGTGAGGCCGGCAGGGATGTTGGCATTTTTCTACATCAGAGGTAATGGCTGTTTGCCCGTCATTTGCCTCGACGTATTGGTTGGTTTTAAGGTGACTGTTAAGTTTTTGTCAGAAGAACCGTGTATGGTAGGGTGTGAACAAAGACTAGTGGAGACTTTCTGAGTCCATCTCTGGTGCCCACCCCCCCGGTGAAAATGACATGTGGTCAACCTGGTGCTTTCCCCTTCAGGGAAGGGTGCTGAAATGACAGGACCCTCTCCCATGGGGAGGGACCCCTGCCATGGCACCTGCAGGACGAGGCTGTTCTTGAACTTAAACCTTCGTTAGTAGATATTTATGAGGTAAGTAGTCTACCACTTTTAACACCCTCAATGGACACTTATTGTCTCTCTCTTTCTTACCAACTGTTTTTTCACCAATGTCCAAAAGGCCAACTATTTTGTTAGGCCCTATGGCCCCATCTTGCAACAGAATAGCTGTGGTTCTTGCTCTCTTAGAAATTCTTACTCATCAGTCCCTCCCCACCCCCTGTGGCTTGATCTTGGCCATTTGAAGTCTTATCCTTACTTATTTAGTTTTTCTTTGCACATCACTTTGTGTTACAATATCTTATAGACAGATCAGGTAGTTTCCTCATCGTCTGATTGGCTACAAAGGACGTTGAATCTTGCTGTGCCTCAGTTTTCCCTTATGTAAAATGGGGTGATCATCATGGGGTGGTTCCTCCAGAGAGGTTGGCACAGGGCGCTCCTGTAGCACTCTGAAGATGCTGACGGTCCTCATTAACAGAAGTGGTGCAGGCATTGGAGATGATGTGTATGTGCTAGATACCTCAAACCTTCTGCTTACGTCCACTGGATTTGGTGTACGATATATTGAAATTTCTTTCTTTTAGCACACACTGTATCAGGGAATGGATTGCTATTTGGATGGCTGAAGATAAATTGGAAGACTCAAGTCATGGTTTGAAAGAAATTCTCAAAAGTTGTGTGTGTGTATGTGCGCACAAAGTAAGTGTGAGTTTACATACCCAGTTAGTGTTATGGTCTGAGAAGCCTCTTGGTTTGTTTTAGCACACAAATCTTGTTCAGAGGGATGAACTCATAAGAAAGACCATTAATCTGCATGTCTTGAGGAAACTATGTTATTGGGATTGGTCTGGAAGCTTGTGTCATCTCCCCTGTGCTATTCCTCCAAAGTATTAGATTTCCTGGTAGCATGGGATTATAAAGGAGAGAGTTTTGAGGGTTTCACCGGGTTTCTAAATCACGGTCGTGTTATTTATTAGCTTTTTGCTTTGAATGTGTTTTAAGTCATGCATGCACTCACACACACATACAACTTATACATACAGAAATATATACATACATACAAACAAATATACACACATGCACACAGACACATACCTCACACAGATGCATGCATATACTTACATACATATACATATGTTTATGCATATGTACACATACATACATGCACATACATATATATACACAGACATACACACACATATATATATACACATAGACACACATATGCATAAACTAACACAGATACATACATATATACACACAGATACATACATACATGCATACACATACACACTGATTTGTTAATTTAAGGCAATGTTGAGCACATCCAGGCAAGAGTTTGCATTACATAAATAACAAATGAAACCTATAAGCATTTGTTGTGCCTAAATGAATGAGTGAATGGATGGATGGATGAATAGATGAATATTACAGCTAATTTTCCTTCAGATTTTCCATAATTAAACATAGCTTTGTTCTTTTTTTTCCCCCTCTTGGTTGCTGCCTAAACTACAGCACCTAACACATTCCCCAACAATAGCAGAATTGACTCCAGGAGGGTGTAATCAGCCAGCAGTGAGCTGTTATAAGAAATCTATCAGCTGGGGTCAGAGATGCTATGTCTCTCAGGGAGGTGTGGTGAGATAGACATATGTCACTTTATGTGTGTCCAAGGTCGAGCGGCAGAGGGTTTGGAGGAGTTTTGGAAACAGTGCAGAATAGCATGAGTTTGTTTGGATGTCTAGCTCTTGCTTGCACCAAACCAATTTTACTTTAGGTCTTAGCCTGGCTTTTCTGCTCTGGACAAGACAGTGCAGTTTGGCTATTGGGGGATACAAAACAGAGACAGCTGAGGTTTTATGCTGTTGAGTGAGCCCTGAGTTTGAATCTTGCCTCTGCCAATTATTAGCTATAAGGTCTTCAGTATATTATATAAATGCACTCCACAGTTATCTCTCTGCAACCCCCCTCCCCTCTGAAGATTGCAGGATAAAAATAGAACACGCTGGTCCTTGTTGTTTCGGGGTTATTTCCCCTTTTTGTAGTATTTTTAGTTTCCTTTTCATGTGTACCCAGGGCTCTAGCCTAGCCTGGCTCTGGAAGTCCCAGAGAAAAATGATCTGGGAAATGAATTCCCAGGAAACACATAGTTCCTTGGTCTTGGGCTGTTTTGCCCCATCCATGGGACTGCTCTCACAGATTGGTGACCAGAAAGACAGTGGGCAGCGCCTTCCAGTCACAGGCACAGGAGGCTGTTTCTGAGGTCAGGGTGGATGTGAGATCTCTGCACCTGCCTCGCTGTCATCAGACTGTACTAGGTTGGCAGGAAGATTGAGGTTGTTGGAGTCAACAACCTCCTTCTCATCATGCTAGTAGCCTGTGCCAGTAATCATAATCAAACAGGACCCTCTTGTTAAGTAGGGGCCACCCCCACGAACAACTCCTTACACGTGGGTGGTTTATCCATTTTCATGGGGTCAACTTACAAAAGCAAATGAATTACAAGCCATTAGCGGTCGCAGTCAGTGTCTGGGTTTTGCGTTCTCAAGGCAGAGAGCAGCATGAGCCGTCCTTGCTCTCGGAAATCTGTGGCACTGATAAGCCAGTCTTCCAGGCTTGGGTGAACGGCTTGTATTCATCCAGTCATTTCACTGGATTGAACCAAAGTAATTCTTTAACTCTAAAGAGGGTCCTTAGCTGGCAGCCCCAAGGCTCTGCTCTGGCCAGTCCCACGTGGATGTGAGCATTGACAGACAGAGCTAGGAACTGAAAGTGGTGAATAGAATACCCTGAGAAAGCCATGGTCAATGGAGTAGAAAAGTCCACTATTTGCATCAGCACAATAATACACAGGCACACAAGATTTTCAGTTCCTCAAACCCAAGAAGTGGTCAAATAGCACCGTGTGAAGTCTGACATCCTGCTGTACATATATGTCGGGCAGGTTGG
This sequence comes from Psammomys obesus, assembly GCF_907164565.1. Taxonomy (NCBI): domain Eukaryota; kingdom Metazoa; phylum Chordata; class Mammalia; order Rodentia; family Muridae; genus Psammomys; species Psammomys obesus. Next base: position 1,396,666 of record NW_026591597.1, on the reverse strand, counting down.
AAAAAAATATGGTAAAATCCCCTCTTGTGTTCAGAGAACTCTGAATATTTCTCCCTAATTATGGAGGCTGCTGTTCCAGCCTCTCCTTTTCTTTCCCTTCATTTTCTTCTTTGCCCCTTTTTCTTTCCCTTTTCTTTCTTCCCTTCCCCTCCTCTTCCCTCCCCTCCCCTCCTCTTTCTTCCCCTTCTCTCTACTCTCTTCCATTCTCTTGTGATTCCAGGTTGATAATAAACTCAGTTATGGAACGATAGCTCTAAAATCCACTAAGGGGCCAGCAAGATGGATCAGGTGGGAAGAGCGCTTGCTGCCAAGCCTAATGACTTGAGTTTCTTCCCTGGAATCCACATGGTAGAAGGAAAGAAAAAGTGATTCTTAAAAGTTATCCTCTGACCTCCAGATATGTGCCATGGCACAGGCATACTTCTGCTCCCCACATCCCCAATAAAGAGAAGGTGAAAAAAAAATTCAGTAAAGTCCAAGGCTACACTATTTGACTTTGGGCATCAAGAATACACGTCAACCCTTCCCGTTACCCTCATCCACCCTCCGCAAACTGTCAAATGTCCACATCTTATCAAACTGAAGTTCTGAGTATCTCTGATACACAGAACACTAACATTCATTAAAGACAGCAAAAAGAAGCCACCCTGTGGTTTTCTTGTCTTTCCCAACTGTGGTTTGACTGTCCTCTCCAAAGCTTCCCTCTTCCTCATCTGTTCCTTGCCTCCAATTGGAAATACAGAACAGGAATACAGAAGTGGCCTTGCAGAGATTTGAACTTGTGACTCAAGGCACTAATTTCATGCAAGAGACCCATGCTCTCTGGGCTGGGCAGGTCAAAGCCCGTGGTTTCAGCCTCACAGCTTCTGCTGTTCCTTGTGGTGCAGGGTGAGGGCTTCTGTCATTTATTTATCTGCAAGGCCAGCAGAAGCACAAGCCTGTCATAATGGTAAATAAAACGTGTTGGAGTTACTATGGAGGAGAAAGGAGCAATTACAACTGCTTAAAACAGTATTAAAATATACTTAAGCAGAGGTTTGCCAGTAAACATACAATTAAAGCAGGAATTTGTGATGGATGCAAGGGTTTGACGGTCCCAGACATACTGTTTACTGGGGTAGTTAGCAGATGGATAAGTCAACTGATCCCAGATGTGCAGCTTGTAAATAGGGACTCACATCTTACTGGTGCTGTATGCCTGCAAGTAGCAACAAATCACTTTCTGTTTAACTCTTACCTATTGAATGCAGAGCTATGTAATACTCAGGATATGTGTATGTATATATATATATATATATATATATATATATATATATATATATATATATATATGAGTTTTAAATGGCTTTCTTAATTTAAAAGTAGTAACTAAACATCTAGGAAAAAGTTTTGTGCAAGTCATTTTAAAAAGGACGGACTTAAGTAGGTTCACTTTTTTTCTTTTAAGCTCAGATGTCTATGCCTTATATCTCCAGCCACAGTGTTCAGATAGTTGCAGCCAATTAATTCTTAGGAAATTGAATCTGAACTGAATTAATTTTTCCTTTTAGGGCACATGAAGCAACTTTTAGGTAAGGGAAAAAGAAATGAAAACAGCCTTAGTTGCACATAATTCAAACAACTAGTGAAAATTGTGATATCACTGTCCTTTCGAATAAAACAATAGCAACACACCAAACCACAGCATGGCGCTGTATTGTTGTATTTGCTGTTTAAATAATTCAGCTGCAAAAAAAAAATCTGAAGGCTGCTTTAGCTGTAATTAATTATTCATTAATGACATGCTAATTGCACAATACCTTTGAATATTTAACAGAATGCAAAAAGCCAGGCTCTGAAGTTATGTTTTAATGCGAGGGAGGGAGGGGAAATCCTTTAGTACCTCAGTGTATGGAGGGAGACAACAAAAAAGTCTTTTTTTTTTTTTTTTTTTTTTCAGATATGGTGTAAAGTAGTAGTAGCGGCCTACTTTCCATTCACCCTTCCTGTCACCCTTTGTGCCATAGACTATAATGTCCTTATCTGGACTTAACAATTGACAGGGTGGTAAATCCCTTGACTTTTGTCCAAATGATTTCTCTACAATAAAATGGGTTAATTATCGCCTTTCCCTAGCTTTTTGACTAACAAAAGACCCTGGATCTCTTTTTTCTTTTTCTTTTCTATTTACTGTAAGGAGCCCTTTGAAATGTGATAGTTTAATCGGCAACACCTTCTGCAAGAGGGATACTGAGAAGCCAGCCTGGCCCAGCCTGGAGCTCAGGTTCCTGTGTGAACATTACCACGGTTAGAAGATATGACCTTCATTATACCAAAGCCATCCTGGACTTTCAGGATGAAAAAAAAAACAAAAAAACCTTCCCTAGTGCTCCAGTGCAGACTCCATTTGTTTCTTTGAATAAAGGCTGGTGGGTTTTTAAACGGTGTCTTTTCGTGGGCACGATGACTAAAGGGCAGCTGTGTTGAATTGGCTTAATGTTGTTTCATTAATTCCCTCCAAGACCTGGTGTTTGCATCTTGCTGCACTCTGTCCCTGTTTCCAAGTGCCTCACTGTGGTGATCTGCACGCCAGGGACAGTCTTGGTAGTGGCTAAGCAGACAGCAAGATTCCAGTCCTTCCGTCCCCTTTTATTTGTATTGGTCCAAACCAGAGAAGCACCAGCCCCTAATTTAGTGCAAGGCAGTGAGCTGTGTGGCAGCTTGTCTTTGTGGTTGAGAATCTATTTCATGCACTAGGGCCTACTTAGTCATATTTTGCATTTCGCTCCCATTACTATTAATGGCATTTAGGAACGCGCATTGGCGGGAAGAAGACCCCATTGAATCTGTACATTATGAGGGAGATGGGGAATTAGCATACTCCATGTCTGGACCATGATGGATTTTACTGTGGCCTGGAAAATACTTAGCAATTAAGTGAGAAATCACCATTACGAACATGCACCTGCCAGGGACCAAACAAAGCAAGCCAAAAGCCTCAATGTAAAGAAGGGGCAATGTTGCCTAAAGGTTGGCACCAAATTCTCTCTCCTGCCCTTGCATTCTATCATTTGGGAAATGTTACATCTGTTCATAGCTGTGGTTAAATAGGGCAACGTAAAAAAATACGGTGCCTAAGTGATAAACAAATGACATGGTATGGGCACAGCAAACCTAGCCAAAAGTGTGTCAGGGTCAAAAGTATATTTTTAGCCATTTTGGGAAGTCACAGCTTGCTAAGTGAAAAGTGAAATGATGCAAAAGTCCGGTCTAATCTGGCAGTATGTGAATCAAAGAGTTTGAGACCGCGCAATCACACACCACACGGTGGGGGTCAGTTGACCGATGCATTTTCTTAGCTTAATTAAATTTCTTTCTAAGTTTGAGTTAACATTTCAGAATTGGACGATTTGCATTAAGATCCAATATCCAACTTCTCTCAGAACACCAGACAGTCTAAAAACAGGCTGCCATTTCATCCTGGCAGTGACTGGCAGGTGGTAGGTACCTGGACTTTTCTCTCCAGTCAGCCCTTCACCTGTCTGGTGCCTGTAGCTGGAAGATGGTGATTTGAGGCATAAGTGAGTGTGAGCAGGAGTAACTTGTGGACAAACTACCCGGCGAATCGCACACACGTCCATGGTATTGAGCTAGGACAAGATTTCAGATACTTTGTTTCATTAGTTGATAGCCTTTCCCTCCTTACACTTAAAGATGTCACCTATAGGTGTCATCTCCCAGGCCATCAAAAAAAAAAAAAATAGTCCCTTGCCTTTTTGATAGTTCTCAGATCAGTGCAGATTTCACTAATATGACTTATTGAGATTCTTTGTAGACCACTGAATAATTCTTATTCTGGCCTTCCTATGGCTAAGACACCGGGCACTTTCAACCTTTCCATGGAAATCAAGGCCTGAGTTGGTTTTGTTTGTTTTTTGCTGATAAGTGTCAGTATGGAGAATTATTGGTTTTAATTGACTCCTGGTTCTGGGCTTTCAATCTATTCTGCTTACTTCTCCTTGGGAATGCTCACCAAAGATGAACTGATTATACAGGTACATAGAATCATGCTTCATCTACAGTCTTGAGGTGAATGACATCTAGGGGAAGTGGGCAGGAATGCCAAGGGAAGCGGATTTCATGAGTCTTAATTAAAGACCTTCTGGCCAGGAAACAGACAAGCGTGAACAATCCATTTCCCCTTTGCTCACAGCCTGTGGAAGCTAGCCTGGAACTTTCCATGTGACTTGACAGTGTTCGGGAGACATCTGGGACCAAGTGCCACCCTGCACCCCTGGCAATTGCTTAAAAGTGATACAGCATGAATCTCTCAAGTGGAAAGTGCTACTGTGGAGGAAAGTGGTATATAGATGACTGAACACAAGAATGCTTCCTTCCTCCTTCAGATTTGGATTGAGGTAGAGAAGGGGGTGGCCAGGAATGGATCTGTTCTCCTAATCTACAGTGGGGATGAAATCCTAACCTGTGACAAGCAGGATCAGTGTGGGGAGAGTACACATGATTCCTTTTCTTAGATTGGACAGCCAGAACTAAATTGGGTATGTCTCCCCCCAACCCCCCTTTTTGTCAGCTAGGAAATTGCTTGGGGTGATAGGCTGTTTTGGAAAGTGCTTCAACATAGTCCTCTGTTGGTAATCTGTCCTTCTCCCTGTTGACAGTGTTTCATAAGAGCAAGAGTGGTGAGTGCGTATACAGCAGGGAAGGAAGGCCATAGAAGAACTGAATCTGCTCAAGACGTTTTTTGTGAATTGATAAGGGGCATGATTGTGGGGGAGGCCTTCGGCAGTCATCAATAAAAAGAATAAGTTGAGGAATCCTGTCTGTCGGATGGGTAGGCCAGTAGGAGATGGCTTGTTAGAAATGATGTAAGTTAACATTCTCCTATCCACACAGAAGAAAGTCACAGAGGACTGATATAAGAGAGAGAGAGAGAGAGAGAGAGAGAGAGAGTGTGTGTGTGTGTGTGTGTGTAATCCACTGGCATTTCCGGAAGACGTCCCATGACTGACGCCTGTTGCAAATGTGCCTTTTACCACAGCAAGGTGATAAAATGCCACGACCAGAGCACAATTAAAGGCCTGTGGGATACAGCAGGCAGCCACTCCACACTTGAGAGTTTTCATTGTATAATTAAAATGAGTGGAGGGGCGGGAGGCAGGGAACACAGTGGACGAAGAAGCGATGGCTGAGGCATATTCAGACATGACATTTGCCGGTGTCGATAACCATCATGAGTTTGGCTTCTCTGCCCATGAAGACAAGAATGTCACATGTCAGTCAAAGGCAGAGCTGCTTAGCCCGGCTGGAGTGTGAAGCGAACAATGGAAGGGTCTGTTTGGCTCACAGTGGCCCTATCTTGGGCCTTAATTGTGCTTTTTGTGTGTGTGTCTGTGTTGGTGGTATCCGAGTCCAGATTTCTGATGAGAACTGATGAATTCAGAGAGATAGCAGCTAGCGTGAAATGCGCTCTTCCCTTTCAAGCTGGGATTCTAGGCCATGCGTAATCCCAGTGGAGGGGCTAAAAATAACACACCTGAGAGGGAGTGAGACTTCTTTCTGAGAGCCTTTTTAGGTGGTTCGGGTCCTTACAGAGTACACTTGTATAACGCCCCTGTCACTGTGGCGTGCACTCCTCCACCTGGGCCTTTGTTGTTCTATTTATATGTGGCAGTAAACCTGCCTCCTTGTCCTTCGGCTCTGCAGAAGCTGCCATTGGCCTGCCCTCGGGCCTCTCCTGACATCATACAGGAAAAAAACAAAAAACAAAAAACAAACAAACAAACAAAAAAACAATTGTGTGAGAAGATTCCAGATCACCCCAAGCAAAGACAGGAACAGCCCCTGAGAGTGTCCCTGTTTGGACACCTTCCTAATCCCATGGCACAGGAAAGACTGGATTGTGTGTTCCTGTTTCTAGACAATTCTTAGGAATCATACTCACCCTCTCGGAGTGGAGAATTTGCGTTGGAAGAGCTTTAGAGGTTTTTTTTTAGAATATGTTACTTTTTTTTTAATGAATAAAAACATCATAGTTCCAGGAGCCATTCAAATTAGTGTGCTTGATGCTCAAGGCAAGCTGGACTTGGCTTCAGTTAGCAAGGGTGCTCTGGTTATTCACGGAGGGGGCTTTTCAGGTTAACTGCTCTATGTCTGCACACTTCAGCTGCTTCTACGTAGAAGAGAAATAATTTTCCTCCAAATTATCTTATTTATTTTGAAGGCATTTGTTCCTATCTCTGTGCTTTGTATGTGTGCTTACTGGCATGCGTATGTGCACATGTATGTACACACGGACAAGGCTTGCTAGCTTGACAGGCACTCTCCCTGAATGTGAAGCTCAATGATTCTGCTAGGCTGGACGACCAGTGAGTTTCAGGGATCTGTCTGTCTCCATGCAGCACTTTGGCTAGCATTTGGCTGTTTACACAGGTTCTAGGGATCTGAACTCAGGTCCTCATGCTTGCAGGGTAGTAGCTCTACTGATTAATCCATCTTCCTGGCCTTGTTTGTTTATTTCCTTATTTATTTGTTTACTAAGGGGAGTTTTTTCTTTTGGTTTTCTGAGATACGGTTTCACTTAAGCCCAAACTGGCCTTGAACTGACCACGTAGCCACTCCTGACTTACAACTCCTGATCTCCATGTCTCTACCCTAGAAGTGTTGGCATCACGGATGTGCACTTGCACACTTGATTTTCATCCAATTCTTTACTCCCAGAGCTTTGCTCTGTCTTCATTATTAAACCCTTTACAATTTCTATTGGCTGCACCCTTCTGTCTCCTTAAACTGCAAGGCTGAAGATCTCCACGGCAAAGATTAATAATGGATGAATTTCCAAAAGTTTTGTTTCTTGCTCACACAGATCAGTGACTAATGGCTGCCTGGGGTGCTCTCTGGGAAGTGCTGGAAGTCAGAGTCTGAGTTCCTTGGAAATGAGTGTGATAATAGAGACAGAGGCTCATGCCTTCCCCATCAGGAGGGAGGGCTGCTGGTGAGCATCTGGAACTTCCTGCTGTTGATTTTTTGAGATCATGTTTGCTTTATAGCTCATGAGAGAAATGGCTGCAGCGACTTGGTTGACATAGGAAACAATAGCTGTATTGCATCGACCATTGTAAGGCTATTCTTGGACCTCTTCAGCTCTCCCATTCTGTTCCTCATTTCAGCTGAAATGTTAGGGGTGGTTCAGAGGTTCTTGTCCTTGTAACAGACTTAGGAAAAGGACATTCCTCAGCCTCTCCTGCGTCCAAGGTTGTTTCTAGTAGGAGGTCTGGAATGTGGGGGCCAGAGATTTCTCTTACAACCTAGTTCACAACTAGAATTAACTGCTGAGTTCTGTAATGCTTTCCCAGCTGTCTGCCTGACTAGACTGCAGGCTGTTTGTGAGGACTGGTTCCCGTCTCTTCACTGTGCCCTCAGAATCTAACACAGTGCCTCACACGTGGCTTGAGTCTGTAAAAAATCTGTTAAGTAGCAAGCAAATGGACATCAGACTCCTTTAGGCCCTTGAAGTCACCCGTGAAGGTTCCCTAAAGGCTATCTAGTTAGAATGATGACTGGTCTATGTGTCATTCTGGTCACCCTTTGCATTAATGTGACCCCTTGAAAGACAGGGGATTCAATTTGTCAGATGACTGCCCTGTATTCATCTTTGAGTCATCATTCGTCTTTCCAGTCAGCCATCTGAACAGTCTTTTTTTTTCTACTCTCTCTTGCTCTCTTTTTCTCTCTTCTCCCTCCCTTTCTCTCTGTCTTTCTTTTTCTATTTCCCCTCTCTTCATTTTTCCTGTCCTCTCTTCTTTTCCCTCTTGTCCTTACATCTTTAAAAAAAAACATTCCTGTAAAAATCTTTGTTTTCATTGCTGCTTCTAGCATTTACACCTGGAGGCAGGGAGAGTTTTCTCTGCATCATCATAGTGACTTCAAAGAGGCACTCACAGTATTTCTCCCTTGCAGTGTATAACTGGATCCTCAGTTCCCTGTATTTGAATAATCTCTGTTAGGAACCCCTGGTAACTGGGAATCTAGCCACACCTTTTCAATCCCAGGGATTCTGCTTACAACTTTCATGTGTTAGGGGTTCTCTATGTGCTCAGCACTGTACTGCCTCGTCTGTGTGGCACCCTGACTGTTGCATTTGTCCTTCCCTTCTAGTTAAAATTACTGGGCGTTGAACTGTGGGGAGACAAGGTGGCACACACAGATACATGAGCCAAACACCCATATACATAAACATGTCATATAAAACTGCTCTCTGGCAACCTGTAAGGCATATCAAATATAAAGTCATCAAGTAGCTATCAAGGCCCCTTGTTCTGCAATCAAATCAGCTGTGTGCCAGTATAAGTTTTACCACTGATTGGTCAAACAACCTTATGCAAGTCCCAGATTTGGTCTACCTACTCTGTACTACTTAGAGCAAGCTTCTCATATTAATACACTTCCCCAGAGGTCTGTGTCTGGAATGACTCTTTTACAACCAGCTGAGGTGGTGGTACTTAGAAAAAGCCATTCAATCAGGTATCCAGTGCTTAACCCTTTTTTTTTTCCTGTCCACCCAACAACAACCAATTGCTATCAATAACAGATGTTATTAGTTCTATTTTTTTTTTCCTTGAGACTACTAGCCTAACCTTAATGTGATCTTCAAGGTGTTTGGCATTTTCAGTTAAATTCTGCTTGGTTAGATGAAACTTCTCACTAAAGCTGAAAGGCGGTATCTCCTACCCGAATGCTCCACAAATAATGATTATAGGTAATATTTTGTCTTGGTTCCCATGCAGCCATCTTTACAACTAGATTGTTTTATTTCAGAGAAGGGTTCTTCCATTGGAGTTAATCCCCAGTTGACCAGTAGGGGTCAGAAGACTAACTTTCACCTCCTGCTCTTTTAAAAGGCTGGAGCAGAAGTAACTTTTATGAGCTTCCTGTCTTCTTTGTCCCTCCAGGAATGTTTCCAGGAATACAGCAAGTGAATACCAAGGCAAAAAAGTTGTGAGCTTGGACTTCGAATAGGCATAGTGAAAAAATCTTAGTTTCACCACTTGCTAACTCTCTGGCGTCAGAGATAGTTTCTTACCTCTCTATCCTTATGTCTCCTTATCCTCAATACTGGCTTAACATCTTCAGAGCATTAGAGATTATTTTTTTAAATGTATTTTGATGGCCTAGAACTTTGTAGCTTTGTAGACAGCAATGGATGGTATTGCAGTTGAAGGGGATCCCTAGACTCCTTTTCATCAAGACATGAGGCCTTCCTTCTTTGACAAATCTTGCCCTTTGGCTTTAGCAGGTGTGTGGACTGAGAAACAAGTATGGGCACAGTCTCCATGTTGTTTAATGCTCTCTTAGGCAAAGCAGGTTGCAGGTGCAGTTACTGCTGCACTCTTTAGCTACTTGTGTTATGGTTCTCTTACCAGCCAGGGATATAGCTGGTGATTTTACTGAATAGAAATGGGAACAAGAAACATTCTCCCAGCATACATCAGAGCAATGTCAGGGCTATAGCTACCATCCAGGCAAACGAAACACCTACTTTCACATAGGAGCTGATCTTGGAAGGAGGCCAGGGAAGCACCTGGGCAATGTCCTTGAGGAAGAAGGGACATAGGAGTATGAGAATATTTCATGAGATGACATCAGGATTCTGCGTGAGAACTTTCACATTCTACCACACAGGGCATTCAGTAGATTGATATCTATTCCTCCAAGGGATCCTGTGTTCTGTAGATCTGAACACATAAGGATAGCTGTCTACCACAGCAGTAGGCTAGAGGATATCTGAGGAGGACTACTACTTCATGACAAGGTCTCCTCACCAGGGTAACAGGCCCGAGTGACATTCCCTGGAGTGCTGACTATTCACAGATTGACTGTTTAAAGAGAACAACACGTTTCATCCTCTCCTCATTGAAAACTGTAGTGCAAACAGTTGCTTTCCATAACACCACAGTGGAGCAAAGCCTGACGATGTTGCTCTGTTAATGGATATAATTAAGGTGTGCACCTCATGTTCAGCGTATGTGGCTTCTCCAGGATTCAGTGTCAGTTTCATTTTAACATTGGTGCTGGTTGGACCCCTTAGCTTTTGTTTAGATCTGGCCTCTGGATACAGCCCCACTCATTCTCTGATCATCATCTCCACACACTGCAAGAATTCTCTTCCCCTGGTGCTGCTGGGAATTTCTGTCCTTCCAGTACCCTCCCTAACATGCATCTGAGTCTTCTGAGGATGCTTTCTGTGTTGTGAGCACAGGGTATTTTTGTTTATCTTCTCTTCTGGGTTAGTCTGTACAACTTTGTGGCTTAGTTTCCAGCTTACTTCCATGTTTTCTGAAGCCATGGCCCTTGACTTGAACACAGCAAATTGTTGGGTATATGTAAGGTTCCTGAGGCTCTCGAAAGACCCCATTTATGGTGTAGCTTTGGCCAGTACTTATATAACGAACCTTATGGGCCAGGTACCAAAGTTGCAGCTGGCAATAAATGGACAGCTTCTGGTCTCCTGTATGCTGGATGGAAAGTTAGACAAGCAAGCCTCTTATTCAGGAACACTTACATCTGGGATGCTGGGGTGTATGTTGGAAGGACCCTAGTCACATCTTCAGCACCCTGGGAAAGACTGCCTAAAGCTGACATTCAAGGCAAGGTCCTGGAGAAAAAGGAGGTTTGGAAAGCTTTGGGCTAAAGATGTCTAAGTGGTCACCCTCAGTGTTAACATTAGGAGGTGAGGTTGTTGGGAGAAAAACAGGGAGGAGATAAGGGTGATACTCCCATCATACAATTATCGGGCTTATAAAAGGAAGTCAGGCCAGAGCTTGTTCTCTTGCTAAATGAGGATGTAGCACAGGGGCAGCCATCTGCAAACCAGTAGAGAACCCTTACCAGAACTGGACTCTGTTGGAGATTTGAGCTGAGACCTGTAGTCTCTACAACTTGGCAACTTCAGTTACCTGTCAACCATCCAAGCTATGAAACTGTGGATTTCATTATGGCATCTGGAGAAGACAGATGGTGCTAATGACAGGGGCAGCATGCATATGTTTGGTACACAAGGAGTGGCGAGACCCGTCCTGGAGAAGAAGGAGGATTTGTCACCCCTAAATAGCTTATCCGACTGAGTGTACAGGAAGTGAGGAGGAGGATACGTGACATCTCATGGGTTGTCATGGCCCCGGAAGACGCTCAGATCTGTGTTAAAATGCTGGACCCACTTCCATGAGAGCAAAATAGAGCTGTCTTATTACCTCAAAGGATGTATTAAGATGTCATGATTTTGTATTACCTCTGACAGGGTCTCATGGTAAAGAAAAGTCTCAAAACAAAAACACCCCAACTTCGGGAGCAAAGATCAAGGCACTAGAGTCAGAGTTAACACCTAACTCAAGGCTGTGCAGCCTTGCAGCTCCGGTGTTCCAGGCCCACAGTGAGGCATTATTCCCAGGGCCCTCACTGGCAGCAAGGAGTCCTGGCAGGTCCCTTGAAATAAAAAGGGATGTTTCTTGAGTGGCATATTGAGAAAGCACAATAGCTTGGGGCTTCTGGGGGCAAAGCTTTCGGCTCTCACTGGTGGGTACCTGATGAAACACATCACAATGTGTCATTGAAGTGTGGAGCCTTGCAGCTCCGTGGGGTTACCTGTCCCTCCCCCTGCTCAGGCAGATCATTCCTCACACACTCTCTCTCAGCTCTTTGTCCAGTGGCTTTGTGCACCTCAAGCGATGGGGCTTCCACCTCCTCCCTTGGGAAGCCATTCCGCACTCAAATAGAGCCAGCACCTAAGCAGGTTGTCCTCATATTCAGCCCAACTTTTCCTTTCTGTAATTACATCCCATTCCTCTCAGCTCTACCCCTTTGCGTGACCCCGAACAATTCTTTCCCTTCATCGGTGTGCCTACACCCTTGCTCAGGGAGTGTATTTGATCCTCCGTTCTTTTTGTCATGCTCGGGCCTTGCTTATTCCTGGCTTGTGCTGCAGAAGCCCTTATGAGCAGCTCCTGCTGCTCTCTGCTTTAATCCTCATGGCTCCCCTGCTTTGATTTCTGTCCAATTTGCCTATTTCTTTCAGGGGTACTGAAGAACCCAGAATGAACCCTAGGCTTCCTCACTATATTATTTATTAATCTTTTATATGGGAGATCTTCTCAATGATGATAAAGCAGGTTGGCTGGAAAATAAAAATCCCTTTGAAAGACAGAGTTGATGTGAACTCCTGTGATCAGGACCCTGGGCACTTCAGAGAGAAATGAGTTTGCAGTCCCACCACCCAGCCCTCTGATTTCCAGGTAGCTGTACTTCCTTGTACTGTGGAGGGCAAAGGAGGCTGGGATTTAGGGCACAGATGGATCAGAGTGGCCCTCCCCACTCAGTCTCTCTCACCCAGCCTGTCCCCCAAGGGCAGACTCCAGGTTGCCTCCTCTTCCTCCATGTTGGTATAACTGGATGGAAATGTCCTGACTTTTCTCTGAATCAGCTTGGTGTTCTATGGCACCCAGGGCCTCATGCACGTGGGAAAATGCTTTATGACTAAGATACAACCCCACTGTGGAACGACTGGAGGGCATTCAGAGAATGGTTGCCCGGAGCAAGGATAGGTGCATCAAAATGAAACATGAGTCATATTTTGAAAGACCTCTGGGTATTTGGGCAACTTTCAGTTTCATCTGGGCATAGTTTTGCTCTGGCATTTTACTCAACACATGCCTAGGTACTCATTTTGTTTCTATAAATGAATACATGGCCGCACTCCTTGTGTGTTTTGTACTTTTGAGAGCCTGAGACACATTCTTTTGCATAAATGGTGTCCAGCCAAGAGGATGATCACAGTGATGGCGCTCATGGACATTTTCAACAGTCACTAAAGGAAAGGAAGTAATATTGGTTTTTAGGAAGATATATCTTGTTTTCCGCTGCTTATTATTTTCATGTAACTGCAGGAATCTGTGTATGTGTGTGTGTGTGTGTGTGTGTGACAGAGAAAGAGACAGAGAGAGACACATACACACAGCAAGAAAGAGAGAGAGACAGAGAGAGAGCCTGTAACATATGTAGGCCATTCTGATTTGCCCTGGGTTTCCATATTCCTATCTGAGAGTGGGACAGAAGCATCTGTGCCCATGATTCCAACGAAGTCCACTGGGCAAGTGAGGGAGGGGAGAGGGTCACGTAGCCCTTCAGCAGGCACGTTTGTGTCAAATGTCTTACCTGAGCCCTCAGCTTCCTGGTGCCTGTGGGCTGTGTTTTTCAGGCTCACCTTAAGTGTACCCTCAGCACAGCCGCTGGCCAGTTAAAGCATGTACTTAGTCACTAGCAAACACTGCCTTCTTGAGCAGGGCATCAAGGGGAGGGGCAAGGAGCTGGGTGGAGGGGGTGTGGCTTCTGGGCCCCTTCCCTGAAACCAAGGAAAACTCTGGTCCCTTCTTTTGTGAAAATAAATACTAATTTCAGTTTCTTTTTAATTTCTTTAAAAAATTGTGTGTGTGTCATGCATATATGTGGAAATCAGAGGAGTGTTTTGTCACATTGGTTCTCTCTTTCCGCCTTTATGGGGGTTCTGGGGGTTGAACTCAGGTTACCAACAAGTACACAGCAAGTGCCTTTACCTGCTGAGCCATCTCATTGGCTTGTTGTTCTTAAAAGGTTAAAAACACGTATGTAGAGCGTAGGGCCTGCTCCAGAACGCGGCTGGTAAACCCAGGGTCACTCCACTGAAGAAAACTTTCTCTCTTTCAGCAGCTATCAATTACAAACAGCTTCTTGGCTTGTGGTGGGTGGATATATTCCATCATTGTATGTCTGTGTGTGTGAGTGTGTGTGTGCCTCGCCTCCCACTAGAGAAAGAACAAGAAGTTGAGTGGGGGAGTAGGTTGGGGGAGGATCTGAGAGAAGTCCAATTAAAACATATTGGATGAAATTCCCTCCAAATAAATAACATCTAAACCTCACAGAGTAACTTATTAGCGCCTTAGATTCTGGAAGCAGCCAGCACTGGCTGCAGCCTGATTCTAATACTTCCTTACTGAATCTTGAGCAGCTTAAAGTTTAAGGGTCTGTTTTCTCTTCCGCCACACCGGGATGATAACGTCCCCCTTGTAGACTGTCATGAGTTGGGTGCAGAAAGCATTAAACCTGCTGCCAGGTTGCCCATGTGGGCAAGGACAAGAATCTAGGTGCTAAGCCTGGAACGGCACACCTCATGAACTGTATCACGTGATCTTCACAGCAGTCAACTAACAAGGCTGCTGTTATTTGACTGAGTGACCCACAGGGTTCTAACTGAAGTTGGATGCAGTTGGTACTCACGCCAAATAGGTATGGCTGACCATGTCGAGGCCTTTGGCATTTGAATAGCTTTATTGGAACTATGGAAAAGCTTTGACTTCGTAGTTGAGGGAAGAGTAACGAAAAGGTTATTTGTGTCCATCAAGAAGATGTGCTTTTACTAGTGGAAGTAGCTCCTACCTCCCGTTCTTTGCTTAACACCTCTGTGAAGTATCAGGATGTGTAACCTTCTAGACACTTTAAGAGTAATCACGTCTGGGCGCCAAGGAGTTGCTGTCATCTGAGTGTGGAAATATGTGCACAGTACATCATACCACACTGGTGTCGCTGGCGCTGAGTGAGTGAGTGAGCGAGCTCCTGAGAGAACAGCTCCCTAGCTACATGTGGCTTTGAAGTGTGACTCAGCCTCCAGAAGCCATTCCCGACTGTCTGCATCATCCTCGTCCTCATCCTCATAGCGCAAACACTTTCATCTGCCCAACCCACACGAAACATTCTCCTTTGCCTTTCTGTATTGGGTGTGGTAAGATATTCAGAACTCCCTGTCTTATGGTTTGGATGCATTGTTTTCGCTAGTGTGATAGACACTGAGGAAAGGCTGTTTCTGTACGAATTAATAATAAAAAAGGGTCATGAAAAGGTAGTGAGCACAGATTGTCCCTGCATGTAGGCTTACAGCAAAAGGAAACACCATGTTCCTTAAAGGCCTTTAAAGGCTCCTTAGTTTTGGACCAGCACAGATTCAATTTATTTGTTTTGGAATGTTTACTTTCAAATTCTTTGTTAAGTCCTTACTCGTTATACTATTCTGTGTTCAGCTACTTAACTTTTTCATACCCTTTGAGAGGTAAGAAGAGGAACCATCCACTCAGGGAAGCTAAGTCCCTTGTCACAGGGACTCCTACCTGCAGGCAACAGGAGAGTGATACCAGTTCATGTCTGTTTGTTCTAATCTCCATTTCCTTCTCCTCCTGGCTTTCAAGTAGGCAAACAAATCTATGGGTTCCTTGATTTAAGTTTACTTAATTTACTTTCCTTCAGGGAAAAAAAAAGTATTATTTTTCCCAGCATCCTCATAAATCCATTTCTAGTAAAAATATGATTGGGGGCTAGTGAGATGGCTCAGCAAATAAATGTACTTGCTGCCAAGGCTGACAACCTCAGTTTGATCTCCAGGACTCCAAAGATGGAAGCAGAAAATTGACTCCTTGAAATTGTTCTCTCTCTCTCTCTCTCTCTCTCTCTCTCTCTCTCTCTCTCACACACACACACACACACACACACATAATAAGTAAAGAAATAAAAAAGAATGTAATTGGGTAATGTTGGGCAAACAATGTATTGATCTTCTCATCGTCAGCTGACAAGGTAGCTTGTATTGTCTGTCTCTTCCTGTGTCTTCATTTTTGTTGTAATTATCTTAATCGTTCAGAAGGGTGATGCCTATCTAGAATGGTATTATTTCCCACATACAGTCCAACTATCCTCTTCTACCCTCTCATAGAAAGCATTTTCAGATATTTCTTTAGAAAAATATTCTCTGTGAAAAACTTAAATTGTGTGTCAAAACATTTTTATTTTGTTTTAAACATTTAAATGCATCTATAGACAGCTACTCACTGATTAGGAGAAAAACAAAATAGGAGCCAAGGCTATCCATGGCCTAAGCCCAAGATAAACTCATTACTCTAACTGAAAAACAAAAAATGGCTCCGGAAATTCCAAGGGTCCAGAGACCAGGGTATCTATCACTCTATAAAGTAAGTCACCTAAATGTTTCAGGGACATACCCATCCATGAGAGTCCCAGTCAGGAATGACTTGAGATGTTAAAGTTTTCTTCTTGTTTTCTGTGAATGTTTTAAAAACTTTTCTACAGGTCAAAATTACTTTGGCTATAAAATATGAGGAAATATCAGGAAAAAGTATTATTTTTCTCAGCATCCTCATAAAGCCATTTCTAATAAATGGGAACTAGTGAAAATGGGAAATATAAAAAAAAAATGGGAAAAAAACCTTAGGAAATGCCATCCGTAGGGGCTCAGTGGTTCCTAGCATTTCAGAATTCTTGAAGCTCCATGTGACTGAATAGTGATGAGTTTCATAGAGGGAAGATTGCCTGGATGGTGTTATAAATTATATAAATGGTTATTAATTATAATGTTACTAATTGCATAATTAAACTACACTGTAACATTCCTAATAACATCTTGAAGAACCCCCCCAAAGATTCATTGTTAAATTATTTTTACCTTTAGTATTTAAATATAATAGTTTAATGATATATAAACATTAAAATTACCTTTGATCCCACCTTTCAGAGAGAGTGGCATTCACACTTTGGAATGTGTTTTCTCCTCTTTTTGATGCATGCATTAAAAATATATGGCCATGCTAAGTACATATGTGTGTGTGTGTGTTTATACGTATGTATGTATGTTTAGACACATAGTGTCTGATATTGTATAATATTCTATCATGTGGCTATAACATCATTTGATTAACCAATGTTAGACATTTAAGTTTTACCTTTTTCATTATTATCCATTGCGCTCCGATAAGCATCTCTGATTTCTTTATGAACATTTCCTAGAAGCACAATGACAGGAGCAAAGGATGTGAGTATTTTTAAACTCTTGATGCAATACTAAAGTGCTTTCCAGAGAGGCTGTGCCAGCTTGGGCTTTGTCCATAGCCATTGTCTCACTGCGAGAGTGCCTTCTTCACTTGTCCCTTCTGCATCTTCTCATTTGTGGACATCCTTGCCATTTCACTGAGAATCTGCTGAAGTTAAGGTGGCGAAATATAAAAACAAACATATCCATGAAGGGAGGCCGCAGTTTAAATTGTAGGCAGTAAACATAAATGGACAAATGCATCTATCTGGTTGTTCCTGGAACATCCTCTCCTTAATCTGTGAACAAGACCCTCTTACATCTTAAGGGGCTGACAACAGTTCTCTGCCTTCTGGAGCATTAGCTGCTCCTGAGCTTGTGCTTCTGTGCGTGCACGCACGAATGTGTGCAAGAGAGCAAGAGTTGTATTAATGCACATGAACAGGAATTTAGAGCCTTTCCCCTTTTGTTAGCAATAGTTAGCATTGTAATGTCTAGCCAGTGTTTGCCCAGATCCCCAGTAAAATCCCAGCAGCAATGCCAACCTTTCCCCCTTTTCTACAGTGTCACTGCAAATCCAGCTTCTCCTGCAGGTAACTTGTTGAAACTTTTAGCTTACTCTGGTCTAAGTTTTCCGGTAGAGTTCAGAGACGCCAGTAATAATATTAGCGGAGACTGTTTCTTGAAGATAATCAGAGACTTTGTCGCAAAGTCTTGTCAAACCCTGCCACGGGACCAGATCAGGAATAGAGCAAGGAAGAAAAGCACTAATATATTTCATTCACGGGAGTAGGGCCAGCTCTCTTCAGGAAGTCATCCACAAGCCCGTTTTTCTGATCTAGGGCTGTGGCGGACAGTGCAGCGGTGCAGGCGTTCTTTGCACAGCTTCGGCACTCTTCATGTTCCCACTCAAGTCCAAGCAGGCTATCATGAAAACACTGCGGAGCTTTACATTTGTGCAAGAGAGGAAAATGTGCTGCGAAATGAGTAGCCCAGGAAAATCCAGAGAGACTCTTTGGAATCTCAGAGGTAGTAGACTTGGGCAGGCAAAGGGGAACCTCTGCCTCCCAGTCCAGACTAAATTCCTTACCTCAGTTGGTTCAGTCTGTAAAATGGAAGCATTGTCCTCCTTTAGACATCTTAGGAACGTGAAAAGGCATTTCTTTCTTTCTTTTTTTTTTTTAAATTCCCAGGGAAAGTCACCAGGTGCTCATTAGTTTCCAGTAATTTGTTCAGAGAGGCAAAATTGTGTTTGTTAGGCTGGAACTTTTTTAAAGGAAAAAAAATTATCCAACATATCCCATTCTACTGCAAGTGTATTGTTACACAGTGACGCACGCATCCCCAGCTATTGAGGGGATTGTGGATGCTCAGGTGTACCACAGTATGCTGAGAACACCCCCCAACACTGGCAGAGAAGAAGAATCTGGTGTGAGGGCCAGGCTCAAAGGGTCTTTTTTCACCCCCAGCCCATTGATTCTAGCTTCCCTTGATTAGCCATTTGAATGCACACTTTTGTTCTATTCCTGGCTGGCAGGGTCTGTTAATTACTAAACATGGTACACTTAAAAAAAAAAAAAAAAGATGGAGAGCCTTGTTTGGTAAAGTTTTGTTCTAGGTCCAGTAATTTGAATTGGCAGCCAAAGGAGGGAAAATTGTAACAGATACACCTGACTAACTTGGGTTTTGCATTTCTAGCACTCAAAAGTACAATGCTTATGGTAATGAATTTTATCTATTACGAGGGAAAACAATCACCTTTGATGACATTATAGAGTAAACACATTTAACAGCATGCTGAATTGCTGAAGTATCATTTTCAACGACCTCATTAGTGTCACTTAATTAAAACTTCCTGCTCTTGACTTTGATGCCAGTACAGGCAAAAAACACAGGGGGAATTGAACAAACAACAAAAGAGGGAGGGGGTACGCCTTTTCTGGTGATAAATCACAGAGGTTGCTAATGAAACCAAATTATGTACCTTTTTTCCTGCAACTCCGATAAAATAATACGAAACGCGCAGCAACTTTGCATCAAACAAATTAATCAGCTGTCAGCCGATTTGCCTTTATAATAATCTTTTGTACTTATTGATCATTTAAAAGGGAGGGGGACTCTTGTTTCCATCTCCGTACACAAGCATTAGGTTGGTGGTAATTAAAGCCTTAGCTTCAGAAATGCCATAATAACCGTTAATTAGCAGGATGCTATTTTCAACATAATTTGCTAATTAGGCAGTGAACTGGTATAGTGTATATACCTAATTACGAAGGGTCCTGTGCTGTAGACACATGTGACTGGGGTGTAAATGACACCATTATAGGGGTCCTCACAGATTTTTTAGAAAATACAGTTTGTTCAGAATGCTTAGCTCTTTAGGGACTTCTTGGCGTAGGGAACGTTATTATTCCTTGCTCTTTTGTATGAGGCTTAAAGGGAAAAACACTGGATAAAGTCGGATTATTTCTTTTATCTAGCCTGGGAAAAGGTGGGGACAGGGGTTCCAGAGAGGCATTGTCACAGGTGCCTGGTACAGGGGCCGATCATTTGGCACTGAAGTTACTCATAATCCACCAGGAGAAACGAATGTTCTCTATTAGCCTGACACACAGAGCCAACGAGTAGGAACTCCGGAAACCTGATCTTACTGGATGTCTTTCCTACCTTCATTTGCCTGGCACACACTGGTACCGTATAGCACGCATCTCTCTGCCTCTCTAGTCCTGCTTCCTGTGTATTACAAAGGAATACTAGACATTAACAAATATACGTTTATTTCTGTCTGTCTTTTTTTTTTTTAATCCAGTTTATTCTTTGCAACTTTCTTGGCCTAAAAGGTGGGGATGGGGCAGATGAGATCTGCAGCATATTGCTCAGTTGGCAGAGTGCTGACTCACAATGCATGGAGGCCTGGGTTCCATCCCCAGCATCACCTAAACTAGGCATGATGGTACACGTCCAAGTTCCCAGCACTCTGGAGGTGGATGCAGGCGCATCAGAAGTCTCAGTTAGACTCAGCTACACAGTGGGCTCCAGGGTAGCCCAGACTGTGTGAGACCCTCTCTCAAACTCAAAACCAAACCAAACAGTAAAATCTAAACATTGAAAAAAAAAATAAAAGTAAGGAGCGGGATGATATGAAAAGTGAGAGTGAGATCTTACACAAAAGTCTAAATGAATGTGCAGATTAGTAACATTTCTGGGTTGAACTCTGGCTTTGCTGCCGAGGCTAAGCAAAGAGAGATCACTTTCAGATGGACAAACCAGCTTCCGGCATCATAAGTGCCGATTTTCTTTTTAATGTTTTTGCCTTGTTTCAAATATTTCTTTATTCCCTTTAAACGAAATGAAAACTTAATTCAATAATAAATGAGCTTCAGAGCAGAATGGGAGTCACTTAACTTAAATCTTTTTGTAGAGGTTCCCACTTAAGCAGCTTGAAAGGCAGTAAATCAGGCTGGAGAACGGACATCCCAATTTCATTGCCGCGCTGTAGAGAGCTGGATTAATGGCCGTCTTTTTAGGATGTATGGATGCGCTTTCCAGCTGCCGAGCCTGACAATGTTATAGCTCAATTAATGTGATTTTGATGTAATTGCAGATAGGAAACGTCATGCTGAAAAATTATATATATTTTTTTTACATAAGAGTTACATTGTATCATCCAGATGTGGGTGGAGGGCTTTTTTTTTTTTTAAGGCCCATTGCAATATGTAAAAGAGTCTTTTCTTAATTTTGATAACGTTTCTCTTGGCGAGGGAGAGAATAATGAGCCAACTAGGCTATTTACTGAGCCTATAGAATGTGTGCTGCTTGCTGTTGAGCACTCACTGGGCACAGAACTCAGTGGACTCAGCCCTCACTGGGCTCAGCACCCGCTGGCCTCAGCCCGCACTGAGGGTGCATCCTTCAGTTCTCCCTGAAAGGGAAGCAGTCACTAACATCAACCCCACTGTAGAGATGAGGAGAAAGGAGTCTAAGGGGTCACACTAAGGTAAGGCAGCCTAGGGTTTGAAACCAGGGTGTTTCCGACACCCCTCCATCTTAATTCGCTGTCAGATATGGTGTGCCCATAACTGTTGTCAGTGGCGGCCTGCAGATGAATGACCCATAGGCGCAGCTTCCTAGAACACAAGAAATAAGGTAGTGCAGTGAGAAACAAGGTCAGCCAAGCCGTGTGAGTGTGATGGCTCCTTCCACACAGTTCTTGCCGTGTCTGACTCAAGGCAAAGTCCCTCAACATTGGGACTGGTGAGATGGCTCAGTAGATAAGGGTGCTTATAATCAAGCCCAATGACTGGGGTTTAATCCCCGGGACCCATATAGGGCAGAAGAGAGGCAACTCCTGTAGCTTGTTCTCTGATCACCGCACACAGACACACACACTAAATGTTATAAAAAAGTGTGTAAGCACTCTCAGCCCATTGCCTCAGTTGTGAAGGAGTAATAATCGTGGCTACTTTATATAATTTCTTACAAAAGGAGTGTGTGTGTGTGTGTGTGTGTGTGTGTGTGTGTGTGTGTGCATGAGGAGGGAGGGGGCAACCTTAGTGCCCTTTCTCAGGCACCGCTAACTTTGCATTTTAAAAAAAAAGATAAATGGCTTATTTTATTGGTAATGATGTGTCTGTGTGTCGTCTGTGGGTATGTGTACTCACCTTCAGATGGCTGAGGGTTTGGGGCTCCTAGAGCTCAAGTTACAGGTAGCTTACACTGCCAGATGGGGGTGCTGGGAACGGAACTCAGGTCCTCTGCAAGAGCCTTAGCTGCTGTGTCCTATCTGCAGTCCCAGATCTTGTACCTTTAGGGAGAGGCCCCCTTCTTGGCCCGTAGACCACCAAGTAAGCTAGGCTGGTTGGTTAGCAAGTCTCCCTGGTCTTGGGAGATGTGTCCCCATGACTGTGCCAGCACACCAAGCCTTTTTCTTTTCTTTTCTTTTTCTTTTCTTTTCTTTTTTCCTCTCTCTCTTTTTTATTAATGTGTGTTCTAGAGATCAAACTTATGTTCTTGTGCTTGCATGATTAGTGCTTTACAGGGGGAGGCTTCTTGTGTGAGGTATTTAGAACAGGGCCTGGAACATGGGGATCAATAAGTGACAACCGAGATTACTGTTACTGCATTCAAGCAAGCCAGAAGGGTCATTGGTCTTGTCTAATAGAAACTTCTCTGCCTCTTCTTATCTGGTGGGTGCAGGCTGCCTCTGGGAACTTGGCTGCCAATGTTTTCTGGGAAGCACCCAGAGTGGCATTTAGCATAATATGGGTGGTGTCTACTGGCACTGATGTAAAAAAAAAAAAAAAAAAAAAAGCCTTTCTTCATTTTCTGGAGCCATTTTCATTTCTGTATTATTAGAATGGATAATGATAGGAACTCAGAAAGTGATAAACCATGGCCTCACTGTCCATGGCCTCATCTGTCAACTCAAGCTCTTAAAAGAAAAGAACTAAATTAAGGAGCTCTTTGGGGAGATGACAAGGTGAAGAACCAAGCAGTATGGTATGAACTAAAACCAAATTCACAAAGTCTCTCGAACCTTAGAAAATGTGTCTAAGAGACCTCAAGCTCAGCCTCTGTGTACCTGAGACCTCAGTTAGTTATTTTATAAATCCAGGTAAGGAGAGTGAGCAGAGGAAAGTGTTGATGAAGATATGGTGGTGTCTGGCATGTAAGGAGTACTTCCTGTTTCCCAGGCACATTGCAGAATTATCCTATGAGATGTTCACAGGATCTCTACTGGGGGAGAGAGAGTATAGTTCCTGTGTGCTACAGGAGAAAGTGGAGTTAAGTAGTCTGTCCATTGAGACACAGCTGGAAAGCTCTCCCTGCTTCCTCTCCCTCAGCTTCTACCTCATATCTCGGAGATAAGGGGAAGCCACCTCTAATTAGCCCATGATAAAGATGAAGATTGGTAGAGCTAAAAAGACCTGGGACTCCTTTTACTTCTTGTAATTCTTTGAATTAGCCAGGAAGTCTGGCTTTCATGCTGGCCATCACTGCGTAAATAATAATGTTCTCATTTTGTGGTCCTATTGATTGAGTTACAATTAATAAATCGCTAATGTCCCTATGGACAATTTATTAAGAAGACTATTATATACAAATAATACTGTACAGTAAATCCCAGGCACATTCATTGCTGTGAGTCAATAATCATTTAAATATGATCGTTGTTTCTAATAATTGCAGTGGGTTGGAAGATCTCAATTCATAATGACTCCAATTTGCATAGTGATGTCATTACTTCTGAGCAATGCATTTTGAATCAATATATAAAAAATAATATTAAATTTCAACACCACATCCAATACATTAATATAACAAAAAGCACTGTTATTTGCTCACAAGTAAATGAATAAAAAATGAACTAGGAACTTGGTATATTGTTGAAATATAGATGGGTGTCCATTGCCAGGCATTTTTTTTTTTTTTTAGTAATTTACTTTCATATTTAATGTGCCTATGTTTGTCTTTCTGTATGTACATGCCAGGCATATGCAGGTGCCCATGGAAGCTAGAAGAGGCTTCAGATCTCTCAGAGCTATAGTTACAGGCTATGCTGAGGCCCCTGACATAGGTGCTGCCATTTTTAACTTCTGAGCCAGCTATTCCCCCATCTAGCCCAGCAGACTGTGGACACATGAGCAGTGGAAATGGTACCTTGAACAGTCTGTTCTAACGTATGAACATCTTAAGTCTCTTATGACTTGTAGCCTTGCGTACAGTGGACACTAGGTCAGGTTACAGCTAATTCCTTCCTACCATGCCACAGTTTGACCATGTAACAGAAGCAGGAAGGATATATATATATATCTTCTTCTCGAGATAGTTCTGGCTAGGTGGGTCTTCAGAGTGTTGGGTCACTGGCTTCTGAGTATGGCTCCTATTTCCAAGGCTATTTTACCATCATAGATGGCTTGAGTTGTTCGATCTTTACCCCCACTTCACACCTCAGTGGACAAAGGAGGAAAGAGAAGACTCTTTCTGTAGAAGCACTTTTCAGCTCTCTGAATATTAACTTGTTAAAATTAGTCCCAGGGTCACAGAGAGAGAGTCAGGAAATGTAACCAGACACTGAATTATCTAGAAATCGGGAGAATTATTATAAGTTGGATTTCCCACAGTCTCTCCTAACTTTCAGGAGTTGTGGAAGTTTTAGTAGTCGTAAGAAAGCTAAAACTCTCCTCACCTGAAAAGTACACATAGGGACACTTTTACATGTAACTTGAGAGAATTCAAGGACTTTTTGAAGCCCAAGCATTCAAGAATGGCAAATTAAAATCCCTGTATTAAAAAAAAAATCAGCTTTAGGGGTTGAGGTTGGGGTTGGGCTCACTGGTAGAAAGAGACTCTTAAGAGCCTCAGCATTTCAGTGAACAAATGGATGAATAAAGTAATGTATTTTTTTCTTTCATTTCTTTGTCCAATTACTCAGGATCCACTCATTTAGCAAGTATTCTCTGTATTTGTTTTATGCTCACTACGTTTCTGGCAATAGAGATGTGAACTAGGCAGGCTGGGGACTTTTCTTGATTGCGCTTGCATCCACAGGAGGAGATGGACAATATGCAAGGTAAAAGTGACATAACGGTCTTAGGGAGATGGTGTGGCGGATAAGAGAGTCTCTATTACTCATGTTACAAATCCAGGTGAGGATATACACACTTGTGACTCTAGCCCAGTGGGAGCCTGGGGCAGGAGGATCCCTGGAGCTATGCTGGCTCCCACCTTGGTTTCAGTTTCCATGAGGGCCACCCTCCCCCCATCTCAAAGAAATATGGGAGAAAGTGATAGAGAGGAATGCCCAACATCTGACATCCTTCACTGGCACCCATATCACACACACCTGTACACACACATACTCACACACACTCATATATACACACACAGACACCTGCACACACATACACACAAACTCACACACACTCACATAAACACACAGACACTTGCGCACACACACACTCACACTCATACACACATACACACCACTCTCACATACACTCCCACACTCTCCCCCTGACACAAACATACAAACACATACAAGTGACACATGCTACACAGTAAAATAAAGCAGATTTCTGTAGCAAGGAGTTGACCCATGGCCAAGGGCAGAAGTCACTTCGGGCAATCCTAATGCCCTTTGCAGAAAGATGACTTTTATGGTGCATAATGAATGCTGGAAGATGCAGTGAGGCATTTTAGGCAGTAAGAACAGCATTTAGAACACTCCAAGATGGGGCTTGGGTGGCTTCTTTCAGTAACAGATTCAAAGGTGGGCAAGAGTGATGTGAGATGGTCTTAGGACAATGGGCAGGAGTCAGGCCATAGTAAGGAGCTAGACTTCCTTCTAAAGCACTGGAAATCATTTAGAAGGAAAGGCTACACTGAGGAGGAAAGATGGGCTTGTCCTCCAGTTTGATATATATATATTCGTATCCTTGTCAAACCAGTGATGGAGAATTTCTCACTGTGGTGTCTGTCCAGGTCTTTGTTCTCTCACAGGGTGTTATGCTTTGGCTTGAGAGACACCTGATGAACCTCCACTGAAGTTGCCTTGCTGGCTGCAGCCCCTCTGTGTGAAGGGCAGCAAGTGTTCACAATGGAAAGGTGGGATGGCCCAAGGTGAAATGAGAACAGTTTCCCAGAGGTCAGCCTCCTGTACTCATCCACTGATGGGATGGATTACCTGAGCTCCATAGGGTACCCAGTGAGGGAAAGCTTAGGGGATAATCAGATCGCTGGGAACGTAAGATTTTTGTCTTGTAATTCTCACAAGGACTATGTTTTATCAATGACACATCGGGGCTGTGGGAAAGGCCTCCAGGGCTTACAACAGCAAGGGAATAAGACAGCACAACAGACTGCAAACAAGTTTCCAGGGTGATCTCAGAACACTGCTTCAGCAGAGAGAAGACAGTGTCTATTTTGGGCTTTTGCACTCACAGACAATTGCTTTTGAAACTCCATATTGATGGGTCCACATGTAGTCCTTGAACTGTGAATGTTTTTGATTCTGAGTCACTGAGTTTTGGCTATGGCAGGAACCTTAAAGTGAACTAGACCCATCCCTGGTTTGATACAGGGAGTAAAGTCCTGGCTGGTCCATTGCTTGTTGGCTGACTGGATGTTTTGTTTGTTTTGTTTTGTTTTTGTTTTTGTTTCATCTTGGCTTGACTTTCGGTAGCTAATACTGTCATTTCCCTTTGGTATGATATGGCTCTCTTCCCATCCCATGCTTGGACCCTCACACTTTTTCATCTCCTCCCCTCCCCCCACCCATGATTGTAAAACCTCAGGAGAGCTGCAAAGCTTAATCAAAACTAAGGTTTGTGTTTTGAAATCTAACTGAGTGATCCCAGTGAGAGCTACCCTTTGAAGCTAAGGACATTTCCTTAACAAAATAGTTGGAAGCTGAAGGAAGGTCAGGAAATCCTGAGAGATGGATTTATTTTCAACATTAGAGAATGCCAGAGAAGTTTTAATTGGTAATTTAATGAGAAGGGGAGAAAGAAGGAAACAGAGATTTTATGGCTAAGATAAGGCTGGACATTCATTTTGTCTTGAGCATAAATGTTTCTAGGCACTGTTTAAAAATCTTAAAATCCTTCCTCTATAGGGAGGAAGGTACAGCATTTGTTACCAATTCCTAGAACATTTTAGTGTTTAGGAGTTAAGGGGCAAAAAAGGTACCCCCTAGTTCTGAGCAGTCTAGCTATAGCTTAATGAAGAGTGCCCCACCACCACCACCACCACCAAAGCTTTTCCCATGTGGCCCTCCCTAACACCATCTAATTGGCTAATTGCAGGCTCAGCCTTTCACTTGGGCTGCAATTAGCCACTTATTTCTTTGCAGATACAAGTGGCCACTTGAATCCTCAAAAAGTCTATTGTGAGTTCAGCCATTTGTGTGTCCAATTTCACCTGGGCAGAAAGGAGGTAGAGAGAGAGAGAGAGAGAGAGAGAGAGAGAGAGAGAGAGAGAAAGAAAGGAAGGAAGGAAGAAAGAAAGAAAGCCCTTGAAATAAAATCCCTGTGAAATCTGGCTTGGGTATTGTTACGTCTGAAGTGACAATACTGGGAACAGATTGTTTTCTTCTTTGGGAAAAAAGCATATTCAACACAAAATGCACACAGATATCCTATTAGCTCAACACTTGCTTGTCCTTACTGTCTAGCATGACATACCCACCTGCTGGTTCTGAGCTCTGTAACTTTAAGTCTTCTGTTCAAAGCCTCTAGATCTGCTCCCTGTAATTTAATTGGCTACTGTACCTTTCTGCAGAAAACAAACGTGCAGGACTCTAGGCTAGAGCGATCCTCCTGTCCTCCTCCTCTCTGTAATGCACAAGGTTCTGGAGAACTGGAAAGTTGGCTTTAAATGTCCAAACTATCTCCGAGCAGA
Organism: Psammomys obesus; assembly: GCF_907164565.1. NCBI lineage: Eukaryota > Metazoa > Chordata > Mammalia > Rodentia > Muridae > Psammomys > Psammomys obesus. The sequence continues at coordinate 1,369,371 of NW_026591597.1, read as the reverse complement.
GTGCAAGAGCGATTGTTTTCCTAGTCCCTTTTGATGTGGCCTCTATTGTTCTATTGGGTCAAAGAGATTTACCTGGGAGATGACAGATGCAGGCAAGCTGCCACTGGTTTTTCTTAGAAGTGCACAATAGCTACTAAAGCAAATCACCGAGAAGATACTGGGTAAAAAGTTGCTTTTGGGAGAGAATTCCAGGAAAGAGAAGATTGTGACCGACGGCGTTGCTACAGAATGTCAAGGACAGATGGTGAGAGGGCATGAATCAATATATGTCAACTGCACAGATGGTATAGCTGTACAGTGTCCACATTCTGGTTTCCTATCCCCTGAAACCGAAATTAATAATGCCTTCATTATAGGCAGGAGCTGCCAAGCAGCTGAGTGGGCCCAGCACAGTCCTGAGAACAGCACTGGCGCTGGGAGTGGCCTCTCTCCCTCCCCCTCCCCACTTTGGGATGGTATGGATCATAAAGGGAGAGGGGAGAAGGGACCACCTTAGGATGCTGAGTTAGACAGATTAAGTGCAGCTTACTACCTGTCTGGCACTGTTACCTCCATGACTCCAGTAACTGGGGTCCTGGGTATTGACAATCTAAAAGCAGGGTTGTAAGTAGAATGGAAAGTCAAGGGGGAAAAAAAAAAGCAACCACAAACCACCAAAACAAGTATTGGCACAACTCTACAAGCCCTGGCTAGTAATGATGGATTCTGTATTCATCCCATGGACTAATTAATGTGCTCTAACACATCCCGGTGCAATTTGCAAGTCACAGATTGCATTAGGTGATACAAATGACTCATTTGTGAACCTGAAGGGTGACCTTTGGCAGGACTATCTGCTGACCTCAAAAATATTAAAGAAAGGTTCTTTCACCTTGCCATTGTCTCCAAATGCCAAAATAGCCCAATTAAAAACCCTGACTTGGAACCACGGGAGCAGATGCGAGTCCTAAAGGGCATTAATTATTTTCAGTGTCAGCTGGTTGTGTAACTGGGGCCAAATGAGAGTTTGGAAAGCTATTAAGGCACAGTGGTGCATGCACTGGGCCCGAGATTTTAATTCAGAATAAGATGTTTGGTTTTGTGTGTTCAGGCTAGCTGTGTGGATTTGTGCTTGCTGTCCTGGTAAGAATTAAGGGCTAACACAGGTGAAATGAAGCTCATCACCCTCACTGGGGCTCTTCCCTTTGCAATCATCCATCCAATCTCCAGAATCTATTTGCAGACTCTTTCGTCATCATTAGCCATATTGGGAGGTCAAAGCATAAACATGTGTTCAGGGTTACTTTATTTCCGCGTGCCTCCTCTCTCACTCTCTGAGTCTACACACTGCAAAGATCCTGTGAGTTTTGTTTTCTCCCCAAATGGGGTGACAGATGAAGATATGTATCCAAGCTACGCTCCCATATGGCTAATTTCTACATTTGTTTTAACAACACACAGGGTTTTAGGCAAATTAACACAGAAGGACCTTGGTATCTGTGGCACTCTCTCTCTAGTTCGGTCTTGGCTTCCTCTACACGGGTTTCAGAGAGTCATGCAGATGGCAGGGTCTGCATTAGGAGGCAAAGGGGCAAGTGTGTCCATTAAGCACCCCCAGCCCACTGCAGCCCCAGGTTTTAGGAAAGGCTTGGCATGCTGATCTTGATTTTCACATCACCGTGTTTTTAGCAGACATCAACCGCCAAGGCCCAACTTGTGATTGCACGGCATGAACTGTGGATGTTGAAGGACAGTAAGTGGCATGCTCTAGGCCTCTTTAGAGCCAAATGTTAGGGTTGTGGTTTATAGTCATCTCTGGTTGAAAGGAATGGCTCTTCTCAAAAGAATTCTCTATGCCTAGGTGCAAAAGGAACCGTGCGGTAGGGTGCACAGGACATAGGGCATCAGGTAGATGGGATTACTCATCACTTTGGTTACTTAGTTCTTGTGTAAACTTGAACGTGCCAGTTAATTCTTCTCAGCCTCAGTGTTTTCATCTGTGACATAGAATAATATTAACAAGATCAAATGACACACATGTGCATATATAATGTATTATATATATATAATATTTTATATATTATATGCCACAAGAAATATCATTTTCAATATAGGGAACTTAGAGTATGTTAAAGGACTTGATTTTTGAAAATGACTGTTCTATGCTTCTACATAACCTCAGACTCTCTATGTATCCTGGAATGATCTTGTCCTCATCTTCCTGTCTCTACTTCTAGCGTTGTGAATACAGCCATGTTTTACCATGCCAGATTCATGTAGAGTTTGGGATCGAACCCAAAGCTTTGTGCACACTAGGCAAACACTCACCAACCGAGCTATATCCCCAGACCCAGAGTCCTGCCTTGAGATCGTTCTGGAGTTGGGAATTGCTTACCTTCCATCCATGTCACATTCCCCCATGTGGAAACAGGCCGTGGCTTTGCAGGGACTAAACACAAGGGTGCGCACACACCAGGCTGGGCACTGATTAGGTTTTTTGTAAATGAGTGATGCCCAGTTGTCCTTGCTTCCAAAATACTCCTAACCTTTACTCCCATAATTACTGCTTAGGAGCCTAACAGGAAGAGAAGATGTGTTTCCATTTCAAGGCTTCCCGAGCTACTTAACTCTTCTGTGTGCAAAAGAAAAGCATCATTGTTGGAATACAACACCCCTAAATATAGATGACTTCAAGGTTGTAGGAAGATCTGTGCCCCCTTCAGGGTCTTTGTGTTTTTCTGCTATTTTCTAGCATATTATTTGGTCACATCCCATGTTAACATTGAAACTATTGCTCTTCACATCAGCCTCTCGTATTTGAGTGATGTTGCCTCTGAGATAACCCACTGCACAGTTTATTCCTCTGGCTACTAAGACCACATGCTACCCTGGCCACTTGAAGTGCTCCTCCCCTCCTCCACAAGGTTGCTATTATTCCGAAGCACTGTTTAAATTTTTTTTCCTAATTTCATTACGAGATCTTCATAAATGCCAGCAGCTAATGAAAGCGGGCTTAGTTCTTGCTCTTTGGGAGGTGACCACCCATGTCAGTCTTGGAGGGTTGTCTGTGCATCCTCGCAGGCCCAACAAGTGGTAAACAGATGGAGTCTGAATCCAGAGCAGAATTACCAGGAAAGAGAATTCTGTTCTTTTACCAGATGAGAATGTTAATAGCCATTTGTAAAGAATCCTAGGCCAAGGCATGCTGGCTGAGTTGGCTTCATGGGTGAGGAATATGTTTGCTGAAAGACTAGATGAAGCTTATCAGAGGCAGGTTTTTATGTAGGAGTTCACTTTCAGCTTGAATTCAAAAAAGGTGGTTCATGTTGGGGCCATTAGAATCTTCATTACCCTCCTCGACCCCAGAGCAAGCTATTATACATGGTTCTTGAACCATGTTAGGGGAGAAGCTGGACCAGGCTGACGGAGCACACACTTGCTTTTCTGTGAGAAAGATTGGATGAACACAGAAGATCAAAACTAGGAACGTCTGGCAGTTTGAAGACTTTTAACTTACTACATGGAAGCCTTCCCCTGCTCTCCCCCCCAAAAAAAACTCTCATCCAAAACATTCAGATGAATTCAACTTGAGAAGCCTCATCTACCTCAAGTGGATCTTCTCTGGCTGGAGAAGAAGGAACCTGGGCTACCTATTCCCTGGTACTCTCCTTTCTCCATGTCTGCTTTATGGCCCTTCCTGTCCTGGGATCTATACATTAATTTCAGAGCTCATACCTCCCTTTCTTTGTGAAATGGACCAGGCTGAAGTTCTGGGTTCTGTGTGGGACCAAGAGCATCTTATCTGATGATGGGAGATCTAGCTTCCGTCTTACCATGTGGCTTTAGGAACCGTCATTAACTCCCACCTCCCATAGGAATCCCATAACAGGTATAATCAGGTTTTCCCTGGAAATTCTATCATTCACAGACTATCCCTGTGACTTTTATTGATCGAAAACCATCTCCAGCATATGATTTATCATCCATATCATAGAAGAGTTTGAGCTCCAAAATGCCATCTTTAAAATCATAAGTTTTCTCTGAACTAATACGCAGGAAAGTAATACGTATATATGTATGTCCCAAGGTGAATCTTTAACCCAAGGTGTGCCTATAACCCCTGGGAGCTGCATGGCCTATGCAAGCTCTCCCTGCTTCAGTGTTCAGTGAGGTTAGTGTCCAGGTAGGTGTCTGTTGGCATCCCCAGGGGGGATTTGTGGATTCTGTTCGATTCTAGGGAAGAAGGGAAGCATCCTCTGGGTGTTATGCACATTCGGAAGGAGTAGAGAAAGAAAATAAAATCTTGCATTGCTGGAAAGACTGAGAGAGCTTGAGGCTCGGAGCGTGTATACAAAGGATCTAAATGGCTCAAAGAGAGTTCTTAATATTAATTTTGTGGAGACATAGGGCCACCAGCTGCTTAATTTTATTTGGGTCTAATAGGCAGCTTAATAACCAAGAACATCGTTGGTCTCTTGTTTGTTTCTTTTATTGAGTGTCAAAGAGCTAACAGCTTTCATTACCCATCTCCCAGGGCTGGAGCTGGCTAGCTAGGACAGTGGTGGTGCAGGATGCGCACGCGGAGGCCAGGGGAGGAGCCTAACCCCATGCTTGTTATGTTTTAAAAACTGAGTTCCAAAGGGCCACATGGTGGGAGGCAGAAGAGGCGAAAAGGATGGCTTGCAGCACACACACGGCAGAATGAACGGCAGCGTTTATGACCTGCTTACCTCATGCACTGGGGCGGGGGGGCATTCTGTATGGGCTGAGCCAGCTTGGAAATTGCAGGACACCTCAGAGTCATGGTGGTCCAGAGCAGGGAAATAAAAAATGAAACTGAAAAGTGGGGAAGCTATAGCGTAATTAAACATGGCCAGCTCTGAGGGGAGACTTAAACATGGAAATCAGCCCAGAGTACCAATTCAGTTTATGGCTTTGGATCCAGAGACTGAAAGAAATGGGTTCAAATCCCAGCTCTGCCACTCTGATGACTCCTTGGATCCTGGACGCAATTTTACTGGGCCTTGGATAGTTTCTCTGTCAGACAGTTTAATACATACTTCCAAGATTTCCTTACTTAATGGCCTAAATAACTTCGCGGAATGTCTGTACATGGATTTTTTTAAAAGTATATTATAGGTTCTTTTAAAATTATCTTTATCACCATTATCATGTGATGGGATTTGTTTGTTTGTTTAGTTCTGTTGAATTCAATACACTAAGATGTATTGGTTGCCAGTACAGATAGAATTGAGATTGCTAAAACTGACATTTCCCTGTAGGTGTAATTGTGTACCTCTGTGAGGTCGCATAATTAGGCTCTACAGTATCCATGAGAAGTGGTTATCAGTCTTTCGGTAACTGAGGTGGGTAATGTTTTGGACACATGAAATCCAAGGCTTCAGGAAGGAGAGATCTTTGGACATGGTATGCCTATCTTTGGCAATAAAGTACTCCGGAGTGTGTGTCAGAAGGGGAGAACAGGACTTCGGCAGGTCTGAAGCCTCCTTCTCAACAAGGCTGTCAACCACTCTTGTCAGATGTCAAACCCATACAAAGACAAGGTGCTTTGAAGACTGGGATTGGTGCAGCCAGACCCTGCCTCCTAGATGCTCCCACATGAAAGAGTCTTTTAGACTTTCTCACTCATCAGGGAAATGTGAATGTCTTGAGCATGGACTCCATCTGAACACACCTGATGTAGCTGCGATGAGATGTGCGATCAACGTCCTGAAAACAAAATCCAAGATTATTTCATAAACATTTTTCAACTTACCTTTTCTCCTTAACTGTCTTCACATTAATGAACAACAACGAAAAAGAATAGTAGAATTCTTTTGTAACATTAACCCTTTGCTCAATTTCCTGAACGAGAATATAATATGTGGGTATCTGTTTCTTTAAGGGCCACAAGATTGTTTTACTGTTTGTGCCCTAAGTAAGAATTCTCTGTGTGTGTGTGTGTGTGTGTGTGTGTATGTCTCAAAGAAATCTTTCCCCAATCCACACTGCTTCATGCAAGCGCCCAATTAATGCAAGTTAAAAGTTTTTATTCCTGTTCTATCCAAATGAAGAGACAAAGACAAGAAGAGGAGTGGGTCCCACCGCTGTGCCATGTCCTCCTCCTGTGAGATGTTACCAGAAACTTCTTCCACATGTCCTCACATTGTCTCTCCTTACATTTATCCTCTGACTATTGTTTCCTTTTGTTCCAGCAACAGCTGGAAATGGTAAATTTGTGTTTGGGGCCAGTGTTTTCCTTCGCCCTGGCATTTCCAAACATTTATTTTCCCGTGAGCCAAAAATACCAGTAAAGCTGCGTTCTGAAAGAGCCTCAGTGTTAGCCTGCCCATCGCCCTCCCAGGCTGTCCCTTCAAATGAGGCCCCCAGAGTTCACTTTCTGAAGTTCATTAGCTTGTGTTATCAATAATTTAGGATAATACTCGGGTGCAGCCTGAGTGCCTGGCCCGCCCCATTTTCAGTCAGTTTTCCCATAGCCTAGCAGTCCAGTGAACTTGATAAGTGTCCCATCATCCTGTTAATCAAATTACTTATGAACTAAAATTGACAGTTTTCATTAATTATAAAGGATTATTCTAATTGCAATTCAAATTTATTCATTTAGAACAGACGGCATTCAGTAATATTTCAGGAAATTTGCATATTAAATGGAGAGGGTCGTCCATTAAGTATGGTAATGTATGCATATTTCCTTATTTTTAACTTCTAGGCCATATGCACTATTGCTACTTCAGCAGGTGAAAAACCAGAACGTGCTTAATTTGTTCAACAAACACAAGGGCCAGAGCACATCTTTTGGCGCTGGCTACTGGCACCCTTCTCTCTTTCTTCTCTCTGTTTTTCCGTTCCCCACCTCCCATGGCCTCACACACAGCCAACACTATGGTTGATCTTTCGAAGAAACTTTTTTTGATAAACCTGGGCATTTTCGCACACCCCCCCTTTCTTTTTCTTAAATGTAGGCACAGCTGGTAAGGGTTGATTGAAATGTTTTGCCATAGAAGCTGTGTTCATTAATTTCTTCAAGATGCTGAAGTAGGCATTAAGGTTGCCGGCTGGAGTCCTTCCCTGTGACATGCGGAACAGCAAGGGGCCTAATAGTCAGCCTTGTAACATCAACTGGTTACCCCCCTCGTGCGGCATGAACCTTTCCCCTCCAGTGAAAAATGAACCTGTCTGAGACAAAAGCACAGACCACGCATGCGATGAGACAGTGCCATTATTCACACCCATACAGGCTGTTTTCAGAGATCATTAAAAATCATACACTCCATGATATTAATAAGCACCTTCCCTGATCCAGATCTCTGGTAACAGGAAGGTATATTTAGAGCCGCCCCCACCACCTACCTAATCTGAGATCATGAATCTGGGAGGGGAAAAAAAATACTCCTGAGATGAAAGGCTAACGAGGCAGTGTGATGGAGCCTTTGGTTATTTAAAGCACTGATATGGTCCAGCCTCATCAACATGAGCCCTTTCAAGAAAGAAAGGGGGAGGACCCCGCAGCCACCTCCGTTTTTTTTTTTTTTCCTGGTGAGTTTTGTAGCCAATCCTTAGAAATTACTGATACGTGGTCTTAATGACCTGAAGAACACATCTGCCAGCTCATTCATCTCCCCAAACTCACGTTGCATAACGGCTTGCTCATTTCTCTCAGTTTCAAGTAGACTTGGGTTTTCATTTTCTGCAGTTACAACTCGGAGCTTTGTTGTCTTACATGTAGATATTTGATTTGCTGAGTGTGTTTATTTCGGTCTGTTTGTATAACACTCGTGCTCTCGCGGCCATATGTTATTGATTGAAAACCCTCTGTGAACTCCAGACTCTGAATAGGCACTGTGTCCTTGGTAGGTGTCCCAGAGGCAGACGGAGGGCCCACTTGCTACCTCTCCAAACCTGGATTGGGGGGCCTTCCCACTGCTCTCCATACTCCCAAGCATATGTAAGTCAGAAGGGCTGCAGAGGCTGCTTAATGCTTCGGTTATTTTCCAGCTTCTTCCCAAATCTCCACAGGAACTCGCAGTACCCAGCTTCCTCCTTGTTGGGGCATAGCCGTTTCTGCTAGGGCTGACTAGGAACAAAGCGGAGCGAACAGACCACCAAAGGCTATTTTAGAGAACACTGATGGAAAATTCTCAGAAATCATTCAAGCCCACTGGTGTGTATTAAGTCAAGGGAAATCCCCCCCCACCCCCCACCCCCCCGTGTGACATCTTTCCCTCCACTTAGTTCAGCTTTAGAACCATGAAAGCCTTGGTCTTAATCCTATTTCTGATGAGAGTTAATTTTCAATGCAAGTTTTACAAAATTTAATTGTCACTGATTACTCTGACATGCAATAGTAAAATAATATAAAAGAACACCACAAATGATTAAAGTAAAACTTAACAACGTGTACACTAAAAAAAAATCCCATAACTCCACTTTCGTTATGGGGAATATTAAGTTGCCTAATATGACCCAGTGGTACAGGATAATTGCTTAAGGAGCTGTATTGTACAGATATTCTGTATATTACAACCTCATGTGCAGCATTTCTGCTGATGAATTCTTTAGCAGAGGGAGGCTCTCTAAGAATGGATGATACTTATGTCAAAATGGGGACCCAACTTGATGGCAGAAATAGAAAGCGGGCACTGTGAGCTGGCAAGATGGCTCAGTGGATAACGATGCTTGCTGCCAAGCCCAAGGACCCAAGTTCGATCCCAGGAACCCATAGAATGTAAGGAGAAAAATGATTCCCACAAACTGTCCTCTGACTTTCATGTGTGCATGGTGGCATTGGCACAAGGAAAGTAATTAGGAACTGGTTAAGAGCAAACCTCTACTTCTCTTCAAATTTTAAATTGGTAAAGCTTTGGATTATAGGACTCATGAGTATCCACTATACTGTGGCCTTTAACTCTAGTCAGGTGAGTCATTAGATATCTACACTGATAGAAACACTGATTGTCGCTATGCTTTGGGTTCGATCCCTGGCCCCATAAACAAGAAAATGAGAGAAAAAAAAGCCAGTCACAGTTAGAAATTGGCTGTGTTTCAGCAGAAATGCGATTTCTTGTTTGAGCTCTGGCTCCATGAGAAAGAGGAAGACACACTTTCCCGTTGACTAGACTAGTTAGGTGAAGCCTGACAGCTGCTACTTTACAAAAATCTACATTATTCTGTGAGTGCTCGTCATCATTGCAAAGATAATGGAGGTGAAAGAGTTTTTACTGTCCACTAGTGAAATGAACCTGGGGCCATGAAAGAGATACCGGGTTTCTTGCCTGTGGAACCACGTGGAAAGAACTAAACTGAGTAGCCATTATTTCTGCAGTTACTCCCTGCCATATTGGAGTGTGAGACAGTGAGTAACAGTGAGAGGAATGATAGCATGGCCTGATGGGTTATTAGTTTCCTTCAATAGTTACGTCACAGTGGCCATAGAGTACTTGGGCAACCAGTGCTGAGGTCTTCAATGAGCTCAGTAGTTCCAGTGAGGATGAGTACTGAAGAGGAGGGTGGCTTGTCCTAGACTAGGGCACCTCAGCTTGGAGTACGGTTGGAGTGCAGCTTTTGAGGCATGACCTTCTGTCCTAGGGAAAAATACCTCGCATCCTTAAGTTGAGTGAATCATGAACTGTCTCTTATTTTTAAAAACATGTTGTGTGTGTGTGTGTATGTTTGAGGGGGTGGAGATCTGAACCTTTTTTTTTTCTTTACTTCTCTCCCCTGATGATTATAGACAATTATGAATAAAACATCTTTCCCCATCAGGCACGTTTTACAAACCTCTTCTTTGTAGGCAGTGGACTGCTATACCATTTAGAGGCACATTGGATGTCCCAGGGTATGTCTCCTGACCCCTGGGGGCTGACAGCTTTTGTTAGTTATACTGAGCTAGGCTCAAAACACACAAAGATAAATAACGAAGCATTCAGAACTGGAAGAGCAAAAGGGCACAAGCGTTTTGCACCGGGTTCAGGTTGCATTTTGTTTTGGCAGTCAGTGGTTTCCTGACAAGTGTGTGGAGGTTTCCTGTCTAGCTGGGGCTCTTATGGAGGATGGCTTTGCGGGAGTTACTGTAGCTTCAAGGTGTACTCACTCTACCACTCGTGATTCATAGGAGCCAGCCATTCACGGGAGAAGCATGGTTTCTCTCTGCTGCCCGCCAAATGTGTGGTGCTTTTAAATAGCGGGAATTTATTTTTCTCTTGAGTGTGTGTCTAGGTCTTCAGGCACTAAGGGGATATCTGAGGATGACTTGAAGGGATCAGGGTTTCTGTTTAAGGGCACAAACTAGATTTCACAATAGCCCTCAGAATTTCTGCTACAGGCTTTGGCTAAAACTCTTGTTTTGGGACATTGTGGAACTTTTCAACTACTGTGGTGTGTATCTAGACTTGGTCTCAATTTTGAAGTCTTTGCTAACTCAAAAATGCTGTTTGTTCTGAGGAATACTTAAATAGTGTGGGGTGGGGGGGGGAGGGGGGGGGGGCAATGACCAGCTAGTTCTGAGATTCCTTTTCAGACATACATTAATTAATTTTCAATGAAAAATTTAATTAATAGGGTTGGGTGGCTCAGTGGATAAAAAATGCTTGCTGCACAACTATGAAGATATGAGTTCAAATCCCCTGCCTGAATATAAAAAGTTGATTGCACACATGCCTATAGCTCCATTACTGTGATGGGCAAGGACAGAAAGGCAGCCGGGGCTTGCTGGATGGCAGCTTACTGCCAGGTTCAATGAGAGATTCTGTATCAAGCAAATAAGGTGAAGAGCAACATAAGAGATGCCTAATGTTTTCCTCTGGTCTCCCTGCTCTTGAATGGGTGCTAGCACCCCACCCCAGATATACTTTCATACACACACACACACACACTTTTTTTTTAATTGAATAAAGAAAGCAACATCTAAATAAGTACATGTTTTAAAAGTCATCTTTGCCAAAAGAAATCATGAAATTTGCAGGCAATTGGTGGGAACTAGAAAAGATCATTCTGAGTGAGGTATCCCAGAAGCAGAAAGACACACATGGTATATACTCACTTATAAGTGGATATCAGACATGTAATATAGGATAAACATACTAAAACCTGTACACCTAAAGAAGCTAGGCAAGAAGGAGGACCTTGGGTAAGATGCTCAATCCTCATTCAAAAAAGTCAAATGGGATCAATATCAGAAGAGAGAGAAAACAGGAAACAGGACAGGAGCGTGCCACAGAGGGCCTCTGATACCCAGCACGGTATCAAAGCAGATGCTGAGACTCATAGCCAAACTTTGGACAGAGTGCAGGGAATCTTCTGAAAGGAGGGGGAGTTAGAATGACCTGGAGGGGACAGGAGTGGAGCTCAAAACATGGAGAGCAGCAGAATCAAAAACTCTGGGCACAGGGGTCTTTGCAAAGACCAATATTCTAACCAAGGACCATTCATGGATATAACCTAGACCCCTTGCTCAGATGTAGCCCATAGCAGCTCAGTGTCCAAGTGAGTACCCTAGAAAGAGGAACAGAGGCTGCCTATGACATGAACTCAGTGGCTAACTCTTTGATCACCTCACCCTGATGGGGGAGCAGCCTTACCAGGCCCCAGAAGAAGACAATGCAGCCACTCCTGATGAGACCTGATAGACTAGGATCAGAGGGAAGGGTCGGAGGACATCCCCTATCAGTAGATGGGAGGAGGGGCATATGGGGAGAAGAGGGAGGGAGGGTGGGATTGGGAGGGGAAGATGGAGGGGGCTACAGCTGGGATGCAAAGTAAATTTTAATTAATAAAAAATAAATTAAAAATGTTTTTAAAAAAGTTATCTTTGCTGTAGAGATTAAGCATGGTTTCTGGGGCATAGTATCTCTTCCACTGAAGCAATGGAAGCACACAGCTACCTATGAAGGGCATGTTAGATTTTAATGGCGCCCTACCTGCCACACTACCTCCTTATGCTGGCTTATGTTCATGAGTTCCTAAGTAGTACTAAGAAAATGACTCATACCTCTCTCTCAGAAAAATCTTTCTAGGAGATCATGCTTTGTGAGAGGAGGATCAACACTTGGAGGATATTTTTAACACTCTGCAATCTTTGCCACCAGGGAGGCCTTGGTTTGTGAGGTTGGCTTGTTTCTGAGAGGAACAGTGAATACTGGTGCCCATTTTACACATTAGGACATCGAGGACCTGGGTGGGGTGGGGAATGGAGATGGAGGAGGGCAGGGGTGAAGTCAGTAATGAAACATCAGGCTGCCTTCAGAGTTCTGCTAAGATCCAGCTGCCTCTGCTTCAAACATGTGCACACAGCTGGGCAAACAGGTGAGGATGTCTGATTATCTGCAAGCCTGACACCAGGTCTTCTATTCTGGCTCCAGTCCCTCCTGTGTCTCTGACTTAATCTATAATTTTAAAAGCTCTCATTGTGAGGATGGTGGGATTGCTCAGTGGGTAGAGGTCTGTGCTGCCAAGGCTAATGACCTGAGTTCAATTCCCCACATCCACATGGTAGAAGGAGAGAACTGATTCCCACAAGGAAGTTGTTCTCTGAATTATACATACACCCTGTGTCACACAGACATATACACGCAGATACACACACACACACACACACAGAGAGAGAGAGAGAGAGAGAGAGAGAGAGAGATAAAAGAAGTAAATGTAATAAAAAAAAACTTGAACAAAAATTTTATTGTGGCCACTACCACTTGTTCTAAAGAACACCATGTCAGAAGAAGGCTGAGTTCTTCCTGACCCAAGCATGATCAGTTCATAGCCTGGAGCAAGAGTTTTGATTACCTTTAATTTAATATGCATAACTTCAAATGGTCTTAATAGTTGCACAATTATCTGCCCTGCTTTACTATTCAGCCACGATTCTTGTGTTCTAGTTAGGGTGAGCTTTTATTTGTTATCATTATTTGTAAGTCCTTGGTGTTTGGCATTTGTTTCTCTTTTCTGAACCAAGTTAAAATAAAACGCCTAACAAAATCGGAAGTGCGCACACACACACACACACACACACACACACGTCCTTGTGTGAGCACACCCACCGTTACCACCACTTTATCCTGAGTGTGAATCCTGGTTCCATGGGAGAAGGAAACTCTCTCCAACCCCCACCCTCCACCGGCTGTTTGTAGCACTTATGCCTAGTTCCCATCCCATTCTTTTCAGCTGCTTTCTGAACTTCATTTTCCCTTGTGTCATAATATTAATGCTTTTCCCTGCTGGCTTCCCAGCCTAGGGTGTCACAGACTGTGTTTCAGAACAGGAGACACCTAACCGTGGTCTCCTTTAAATAATACAGATGGTGGGAGGAGCGCTGTGGAGATTGATGCACCACAAAGCACAGCCTGACAAATGAGTGGAGACGCCTTGATTTAAGGGAGGGAGGTTGCTTGCTGCATGGTTCTGAAGAGCCAACCAATTCTGATTCTCAGTGAGCACTGGCTGCCAATCAGAGAGGTTTCCAGAGACTAACCACACAGCCCCTCCCAGCTCTGGCTCAGCTCAACTCCCCTTAAAACAGACGTTGACATAGCCCGTGTTGGCAGGCCCATATGCTTTACTTGGTTCGAAATCTGCATTTCTCCTGGTCTCTTAGCCATACTTAAAATGAAGCATCAAGGCTAAAATAGTAACGTTTTTAAAAGCTGAGTAGTATTCCATTGTGCAAGGAAATCATGAAATTTTCAGGTAAATGGATAGAACTAGAAAAGATCATCCTGAGTGTGGTAACCCGGAGCCAAAATGACACTCATGGTATATACTCACTTATAAGTGGGTATTAGCTGTGTAATGCAGGATAACCATACCACAATCCACAGACCTAAAGAAGCTAAAAAGCAAAGAGGACCCTAGGGATGATGCTTAATAAACATGATAAACACCAGAAGCCGTTGAAGAGAGGGAACAGGAAAGGAGCCTAACATAGATACCCTCTGAAAGACTCCACCAAGCAAGGGATTGAAGCAGATGCTAAGACTCACAGCCAAACTTTGGGCAGAGCGCAGGGAGTCTTATGGAAGAGTTGGGGGATAGAAGGACCCAGAGGGAACAGGAGCTCCACAAGGAGACCAACAAAGCCAACAAATCGTGGCCCGGGGTGGGGGCTGTAGAGACTGACACACCAACCAAGGACCATGCATGGAGAGGACCTAGAACCACTGCTCAGATGTAGCCAATGGGCAGCTCAATCTCCATGTGGGTGTCCTAGGAAGGGTAGCAGGAGCTGTCTCTGAGATGGATTCTGTTACGTGCTCTTTAATCACTTCTCCGTGGTGGTGGTTGGTGGGGGTGGTGGTGCTAGGCCACAAAGGAAGAAGATGCAGGCAGTTCTAATGAGACTTGATAGGCTAGGGTTGGCTAGTAGGGGAGAAGGACTCCCCCTTTCTGAGGACTAGGGGAGGAGGACATAAGGAAGAGGGAGGGACCTGGAGGGGATGAGGGAGGGGATGTACAATATTGTAAAGTGAATAATTTATAAAGTATGAATTTAAATTTAAAAGAAGTGCTAATGTTGTGATTCTGGTCGGAAAGCACTAGGCCTTTCTGGAGGAAGTTATTCTCAAATCCAGAACCCAGTGTGACTAGTGTGAAAGGGCTGCTGCGAAACTAGGCAAAAGGTGAGTCTCTCAATAGGGCTTAATTGGAGTCTGGCCTTCAGGGCACTTGCTAAAACACAGGGAAACAGGAGGATTTGCACTTTTAGAAACTATTACAACACTGCGGTGACACCAAGGAGCTAACATATCTTGCTGGGATAACATATCTCTGAGGTATCTTTTGTGGATAAAGACAATATAGGTACCAACCTTAAATGCTGACAAAGTAGTTAAAGATATTTTGTTAATACAGATAAGTAGGTTGTGTGTATATGTGTGCATGTATCTCTGTGTACATCTCTGTGTATACGTACATGTGTGTATAGCCATGTGCATATGGGTGTATGTGTAGATGTATGTGTATCTGTGTATAAGCATTTGCATGTGTGTGTTTATGTGTGCATATGTGTGTATGTATATCAGTGTCTGTGTACACCACCATCTCAGTAGTCTGGGAAACAATCGAAGCTGATGAGTATTAGAAGTAAGGGTAAGTTCATTGGACGATCCACAGCTTTCCACAGTTGGGATTTCACAGGATTTCTGCCTTGCATGTCGGTTGACAAACTCTAGCTCCGTAATTTTTATCTGACCACACATGGTGGCCTGGTGCCTGGGCAAAGAATAATAGCTCATGTTGTCAATATTTTCGTACTCCCTTTTACTCTAAAAAGCTTCTCTAGAACTTTGAAAAGTCGACATGCTGTCTAATCCCTCAGTTACTTAACTCACTGTATTGTTGCTGGGAATGGTGTCTACTGAAGTAATTTCTAGAATCTACTGCATGCAAATGCATGGAGAACAAAAGAAAGAGAGCCAACTCCAGGAAGCAATACACTGGTCTCAACTGGTTACACATTTCAGCATTTTTTTAGTATTGACATTAACATATATATATATATATATATATATATATATATATATATATATATTATTCTTACCCAGTAGTTTTAAACCTTCTTAATGCTGCAAACTTTAATACAGTTGCTCATGTTTTAGTGACCCCAACCATAAAATTTGTGGGGTTTTTTTGCTACTTCATAAATATAATTTTGAGACTGTTATGAGTTATAATATAAATATCTGACATTCCCAATGGTCTTAGTTGACCTCTGGGAAAGGGTCATTCAACTGCAAAAGGGTTTGCAACCCAGAGGTTGAGAACTGATTCTCTAGAAGAATATGTGTTCGGTTCTTTATGAAAGTTATTTTTTTGTTATACTTGTCTAGCTTACATACATACATAGTTTACATACATATATATACATATATATGTATGTATACTCTGTCTCCTTTACTCATTCTCTCTGCCTGGGTCCATATTTCACTGACTGCTGGGGAAGGCCGGAAGGTGGTCATGTCACTATTGTCCCCTACAACCCTGTGTCTAGCGCCTTATTTTTACGGTGACCAAAGACTGCAGTTTGCTTAGGACTTTCTTGGGTTTAGAAGTGAGGGTTCTAACTCAAGAAGTCCCCTAGTCCTAGGCAAGCTCAGCCCATAGGCAGTCATTGATAATTCCTAAATAATGACCCTCTTACCCTAAGGATGGTACAGAATGTTTAGCAGAAAGCTGGACTTGGCTTCTGTTTAAAAGTTAACATCATAGGTCAACAGCTCGTTTCTCTGGTCCATACAGAAGGCTATGAGGGCAGGTTCTGTGTCTCTTCTATTTCTGTGAAGTTTTCACAGTGCTTTAGGAACAACTAAGACAGACCTCAACCTAGTGTTCAACAAGCTAGAAACGTGCCCTGTAGCATAAACTCTGGAACCCTTCCTCCGGGTTCTGTAAGCTTCTGCTACCCACACAGGAGGGGACCGGTGAGTCTCAGCACATCATGAGTAGTTTCTAAGGTGTCCCATCCAGTTCACCCTGAGGCTATCTGGTTTTTTTTTTTTATGTGTTGCTGGCATGGGAGGCAGACAGCATTGCTTATAAGCAGGTGATCTGTTAAAGACTGGGGCGTGACATTCGTCAACACCCTACAGGCAAAGAAGAAAGCTCTGAGCTTGGGGAAGCTGATGTAGCTGGCTCTACCTTCCGTTCTCTCTTCCCATGGCATTCTCATCCTTGTGTGCAGTGGTGAAGCTGTGTCCCCGGCATGTTGGTGACGCGCTTGCTCTGCTGCTGACATCAAAGAGATAGAAAACATAGAGCTAAATGAAAAAGAAATAAGAAGCTATTTATATGAAAAAAAAATCCTGTTAATGAACACATGCATTTTGTGGGAATAGTTTCATAGAAAAAGGACAGCATTATATTGCCACGTCCTCTATACCCCATTTCTTTCATGCTCCCTACTAACTCTGGAAGTTAACCAGTTTTCCTCTCAGGCTTCTTTGTTTTCTCAATTTTTCTTGGGACAAGGAGAAGAACAGAGTGGAGTGTCTCTGCAACTCCATCAGATTTCTGACCTTCCAAGTCCTGTATGCTCCGGCCTCTGCGATGCATATTTCAATAACGAGCGAGAAAAAAAAATTGGTTTATGGTAGTTTAATAAAAGCAGGAGACAAATGTTGCCCCTGTGAAAAAGAGCTAGATTACACACTTCATGAGCCAAATGAGTACCACAGCACTTGGCTTTGTTCAAAAGGTGATACGCATTTACAGGCCCATTTTTCAGCAAGATAAATATGACACAGGCCAAGATTTCCCTGAAGTAAATATTGTAAATAATAAGAGCCACTTGCCAAGGAAAGCTGAGAAATGACATAATCCTTGCCGAGTTATAGAGCAGTTCTGAAACACTAGGGTTCAAGCTCCCAAACACACCGCCCCTTTAATAAACTCATAAAGCAAGGCCCTTTACTTTCCCAATAATACTCTCTGCATCTCTCAATTCCAGCTTAAAAAAATATACCCATATAGGAACTGGGGCATTTTATGGCCTAAACAAATTTGATTACTGAGAAATAGAATATATTTTGAGGGCAATCAAGAGTCATTCAGTAGCAATGGTTGTGCAGAGAGGTGCAAATGGGGAGCTCTTCTCAAAAAGTAAAAGCCATCTCTCTAAGCCTGACTCTGTCACCCTCGCTTTGGCTCAGTTTATTCCGGTTTGATCCCATTTAAAGCTTGCTGGTGACAAAATGAGCTATTTCTCCCCTCAGTGTGGACAACCTCATGTGGTGAAGAGAAGCCAGTGAAATACTGTAGTTGGGGTGAGAACTCATCGAGCCAGCAGGGCCTTTTTCAATGTCCTTCAGCCGGTTCCAGGAGCTTTCCTAACAGAGTCCCCGCAGGCGGCTGCTTGCCCCTGCTGAAGCAGTGTTGGGAAATGGTGTCTGAGGCAAGTGGTAAGGGCAGTGAGCTGAGGTGAGCTGAGAGAGGCCTTGAGGAGTGGTGGGGCCTGAGGTGACCTGCCGCAGTGTGCCCTGTATAGAGGGGAAGTGTCCACAGAGTCTCAGCCAATAGTTGCTACACTGGAATGTGGACCTCAGATTGCTAGACACCTCATTTCCAAGAAGTTTGTGAAATCTTTTTTTGGGTAAAATTCCAATTTTAAAATGCTGGCCATAAACAACATCCTCCTCTTCCGCCTCACCCCCAATTCTCTGTTTCCCAAATAAAACAAAGGCCATAGGCTCAGAGTTTGCATTTGAAGTGGGAAAAAACAAATGTGCTCTAACGTTTGTCCCGTTCAGTCCTCCAGCAGAAAGAGCAGGTGGCTCATGAAGTTGAGGCCCTACTGTGAGCATGGCTTTGCTCTCTCCTAGGCTATGAGCGATTTTCCTCTTTTTCGGTCACTATGAGCAGGGTTAATTCTCTCCTCGTTTTACATACGTGGAAAGTGAGGCTACTATTCCAGAAAGCAGAGGTGGCGTTAGAACCCAGATCATTAGTTCTTTGGACACAGGGGATCACACTATAATTCTTCCCCACCCCAACTTGATTTGGTAGTATGACACACAGGAAGTACAATCAAGTCACAGTCAGAGGGACATAGGCTTTGGTGTTGTACCAATCCCATTTCTGGGAAGAACTTCCTCTTCCCCTTCATCAAGCACTTCTTAATCTAGCCCTCAGATCACAGGGAGGAGCTATTTCCAGGCATGTACAGAAGGACACGGGAAAGTTCTGAAGTGCCCTGTCGACACAAGGAAGGAGTATCACTCATAATTAATCAGAGCGCACTGAGAGGTGAGACTCTGAAACCACCGATTGTCTCCGAATCAAACACAATTAAATAACAATCCCTTCTTGACTCTTCAACTCAATCAAGTGTCTATTTGTAGAAGTGGCTTAAAACTGAACTCACTTTGAAAATTAATCAGCCACCACTAATGGCTGGAAAGCCAGAAGACCGCATTTATTTGAAGAGAAAAAGAGCAAGCAGTAGGAAGAGATCCATCTCCCCAACAGAAGTTAACAGCCCGAACCCTGCCTGCTTTCTGCCAAGCTTGTGACAGGAGGACAGAGTGTGAGAGCGCCCTGCTGCCAGACCCCCTAATCAAGGGACTCCCCTTCTGAGAAGCCAGAGAGGAAGAGCACAGTGAGCTGAGGACTGAGAAATGTTAATTGAAGACAGTGAGTGAGAGAAACCGCTTCTGCTGCAGCCACTGTGGCTGGAGGAGGAAAAGCAGGGGAAACGCAGAAAGGTTGAAGGAGGATGCAATGTTTTCAGGGTGGCAGGGAAGCTTCGCGGAGGTGGTGAGTCATCTTCTTATTCATAAATGAGCGAGCTGACTTGGGGATCAGAGCTTGGGGAATTATAATCACAATCGAGTGTGACTTCTCCTCCACAGAGTTTATCCCTCACCAACAGATAGAGCCTTGAAGAGTGTTTCTCCTTGTTGTTGGAAGTCTCCTCCAAAGACCAGTGCTGGTTTGTCTTCTCAGCCTTCAAGCGCTGATAATCCCAGCTATTTTAATTGACAGGCTTTCCTCTTTGCTTCAGGACCGTCACTTCTGTGCACCCTGGATGCCCTTCAGAAGGGCTGGGCTAGGTATATAGCTCAGTGTTAGCGTGCCTGCCTACCATGTCCAATGTTTGGTCCCTAGCACTTAAAACAAACAAACAAACAACAACAAAAACAAAACAAAAAAACCATCAGAAATAAGTATAAGTTTCCAGGCTGGGAAGGTAGCTCAGTCAGGAAAATGTTCTGTGAACATTCAGAATTTATGTAACAGAATCAGAGGTGGCAGCACGTTTTTATAATCCCATCACTGAAAAGCAAAGACAGACAGATAGATACTTGTAGGTTACTGGCTAGCCAGCCTAGCTTCCTTGGCAAGCTCTAGGCCAGTGAAAGACCCTGTCTCAAAAAAGCACTCTATGGTTAAGAGAGCTTGCTGCTCTTTCACAGGACCTGAGTTCAGTTCCCAGCGCCCACAACGGGCAGCTCACAACTTCCTAGGACTCCAGTTTCAATCTATTTATGATCCATTGCCTTTTTCTGGCCTCTAATGACATCTGTATACATTTGAGATATGTTCATATAACACACAAATAAATAAAAATTATAGAAATAAATCTTAAGAAAATCAAAGTGGATAGCACCCAAGGAAAGACACTGGAGGTTGACCTCTGACTTTTGTGCACAAGCACATATCTATAACTTTTTCTCAAGAGTTACGCTGTGTTCTCTAGACCGGATGTTACTACAGTCCCTACAGAAACTTCTCTCTCTTGTTTTTGAAATAGATAACTGTCCCTGGAATCCTGCCTCCTTGTCTTTGTACCTAACCATGTGTTCTGTGTATTTTTGGGGGCAGGCTAAAATCGTCTCTCTCTATCTCTCTTTCTTGTCCTCTTTTTCTCTCAATCTCTCTCTAAAAGAGTAGCCTCATCCTTACTGAGTTAGATCTGCCGTTGAAGTCATCTTAGGATTTGGACACACTAATGTGTTTGCTCTGTGATTTATATGTACTTATTTAAGGATGATGCTTCCATTGCATTGCGAGCTGTCTTCTGGTTCTATGGCTAAGGCCTTCTTGTTAGCTTCCTAAGAATTTCCTGTCCTTTTCCACAGCAATAAAAGGTTGCCTAGAAAAGCGCTCCTTCCTCCCAGTAGAGGGGCGGCAGTTTGCACTTGAGCCAGCGGACACATATATTCACATATATTCACCTGTTTATTGTTGACTACCCACTGAGCAGCAGCTGGGGATGTAGCCACTAGCAAGACAGCCAATCTTCCTGTTCTCGTGGGCTTCTGTCCTAGTGGAGCAGGCAGGCAGTTAGCAAGTGAAATAAATAATCAAGGTCATTTTTCAGGCAGTGCAAAGTTTTACTGGTGCTAACTGAGTAAAAGGACAGCAGTGGAAAACAAATGCCCATTGCCCTACAGCTGAGCCAGCGGGAAGCGAAGTGTGGGTTCAAGTCTGCAATGAGATGCATGGATGAGAGAGACCTGTACTATTGCACTCCCAAGCTAGAGCCCAAGGCACAGAATGAAAGTTAATGTGAAGGTTGAACCCAACTTTGGTGAATTCAGGTATCTCTACTTGGGACTCCTAGAAATAACAGTGTTTTTCATAGGGACAGTGAGTTCCTCATCAAAAAAAGGAGGAAAAACAGAATCCAGGGATACTCTAGCTAGTCAGCCAGATCTTTAGGAGCACTCTACATTGTCTCAAAGATTGTCAAGTGTAGAAATTCTAGGGCTCCAGGCTGTCCTCTTAGTAGATGACATGTCTCTGAGGTGTTGGGACTGAGTGAGTCACATCCTACCTCTACTGATGACTGTGTGTGACCTCAGTGTCTTTTAACTTTACTGTGTAAAGAACAGGAAGACCAGCCGGGTATGGTGGCACACACCTGTAGTCCCAGCACCCAGGGAGGCAGAGGCAGGTGGGTCTCTGTGAGTTTGAAACCAGCCTAGTCTACAAAGTGAGTCTAAGACAGCCAAGGCTGCACAGAGAAACCCTGTCTCAAAAAAAAAAAAAAAAAAGGAAGACCCTTTAGTTCTGGGATGAGAATTAAATTGCCTGCAGTTTATAATGTACTTAGTGTAGTGTCGTGACTAGTTTTTATTAAATGACAGTTGCTATAGTACTCAATGCCTTCATGGCTGCTGTTATCAAACAAGACTGGGAGACATGCTTTAGAGGATCTTGCCTGTTGAGACTGCCTCTAGGGAGGCAAGATACCAGCTGAGAAACAGGTGATGACTACCTGCCAAAAAATAACTAAGGCTTGCATACATGCTCCTAATCTCCAGACTCTATCGCCCATGACGTCACCGAAACAGAACTATTCAGGCAGCTCTTCTCAATCCCCCATGGCAGTTCTTTCTTTTTTTTTTTTTTTTCTCCTTTAAAATACCTTCAGTATTTATCAAAATTTTCTTTCACTAGGAAAGAAAAAAGTAGCAGAGGGTGGTGGAGGGGTAAATAACAGTGTGATTTGTTTGGACGGACTCCCCCACGCCCAACTCCAGCGCCCGGCCCATCACTCCAATCTTTCTGAGGCATGGCTGATTCCCTCAGATATACCTCTTGAATCCAAGCATAAATATAAACTACTGCCCGAGAGGGGAAGACAAAAGATCTCTTCTGATAAGAACCTGCCAGCTCTCCTGGTCTGAGATGTCTTTGTGTGAACATTTTCCTGCAGAGGTAGGAAGAGGCTCACACACTGAAGTATGAGAAACATCTGGAGGCAGCCCAAGTTGGGAACTGAGGGCCTGACCGGCTGCCAGAGGGCCAGATGCTGAAGCTGGAAGCCTCTCGCCTCCCAGCTTGTCATCTGGGTCCGATGATGCCATCCAAAAGGACCACAGAGCGGGAGGGCAATGAGCAATTCATCTCCTCCCACCCACGGCTTTTAATTGTGTGACATGGAAGGGAGGAGGAGGAAGAGGGGTATAAGGTTTGATCCCCCAACCATATCTTTCCCATGGAAAAAGGCTTTCCTAAGGCACATGCTTCTGGCCACACACAGCCTATAGAGAATGGTCCCATCCAACCTCCCTTCCATTTCCTGTGGTCTAAAGAGAACGAACAGAGAGGCTTGGCTATGTTCAGAAAGAACAGGTTTTCTGTGGACTTAGGGATGTATTGAGTTATTCTCCAATCGAATCTGCCCTTACCTTATAGGATTTCTCGGATTGCAAGTGCTCTCCCTATTAACAGCTTTGGTGTCTGCTTTTGGCCAAAGCAGATCATTGGGATTCAGGGGAGCTCCTCTCCTTTTTCCATTGCAGAAGCAATCAAGAGCCTGTGCATACGGTGCTCATAAAAGGAAAATGATCAAAACCATACACACACACAAAGGATGACTAAATTCCAGTCAAGATTAGCATTGCACGCAATTCCCACCCTTCAGGAATGCTTTTTTGCTTTTTAATTACTCACTGCAGATGAACCTACACAAACAACATGGGAAACAAATAACTGCCATATATGTCTTATGCTAAACCCCTTCGGCATCTAAGGTAGTCTCAGCCATGGCCCGTTTTCAGTGTGAATACAACATAGTGTTTTTATTCTCATGTATGCATTTTAACTTACAAATAATTGCAGCATTTTATGGGCATTTGCAAGGCAGGAACTTTCATTTTAAGGTAGCACCTGTTGGAATAGTTTAATGTGTAATTTCCAGTCTCACATAACCATTCGGCTCTATTATTATATCGCTGAAGAATCAGGGGAAGATTGTCTATAGTCAACAATACTGTGGAAATTATACTGCAGAAGTCTAAAACCTTGGGCTACGATAGTTCTGCCTTCATTAGGGGGGTGACTGGGGTGTCTTGGGCTGAAACCTCGTTATCGCTGCTCATTGCAGGCAGATTGTGGTGTGACTGCGGGGGGGGGTACGCTTTAAGCTTCATATCCAATTTGTTTCCTGCTGTGCTGATGGGATGGTCACCTCTGGCAGCATTTTTGTTGCTCTGTGACATAGGTTCTCCATAAAGTTTCAGTGTTAGTTTGTGTTGCCACTGCTATAGAGAAACTGGGTGCCCGAAAGAGAGGAGAATGAGATAATCCAGAGCTTGAGTTTGGAGTGACAGCACACTCACTGATAAGACACTACCAGCCTGAAGTCCGAGGTTTTTAAAAATGGGTGAAGTGGAGGAGAAATGAAAATGGGAGGTGAATTTTACAGCTCTCAGTTGTTTTTTATACTTTTTTTAGGCTAACAAATATTTCCAGTTAGGAATAGCTCCAATGTTAGGTATTTTGGAAGAAAATAAACATTACAGTGTGGAAAAACAAAAAGATTTATCCTACTCTAAAGTTGGGCCAAAAGCTATGAGGCTCAGTGAACGGACTCCTGATTCTGCTTATCTCAGGTACTCTCCGACACTTGGATGCATTTGAAAAAACTTTATGAGAGGCCAGTACTCATGTCATAGCATCAGGGACCTTCAGCCTGATAGCACATGTTTAGTACAAATACTGATCAGAGAAGAACAGAGGTAGAGAGATAAGTAAACAGATAGGGCCAGGGACTCTTCAGATCCAAGATGGAGGTCTCCAATTTAGAAGCAGCTAATGTATACTCTGTCACAATGCTACCGTTTTTGATATATTTTTTTAAAGTGGTTAAAAGATCAAGAGTAAGCCTCAAAGTTACGGTCCTGAAATAGCAAGAGAAGGGTGTTCTAGGGAACTGGACCTAAGCCAGTTCCCCTTCTCACAGTTTTACAATCAGCAAGGATCTTTCAAGTACTTGTCTGTACCATGGACACCTCACCTTGGGCTTTTTCTGAGTTATCTCATTTCTTCCTCACACAAAGCACAGTGGTAGGCACTGTGGGTCTCCCCAGAGCATAAGTGTACCCCACCCTTCAGTAGTGAAGACATTTCTTTAATTTCCCAAACTAATCAGCTTATAACAAGAAAGTGACTCAGTCAAATGACTGCGAGGTACTGGTAGAACTTGAACTCAAAACTAAGCCTGTGACTATCCTGTGCATTCTGCTCGCCACTGGACAGTGACCTTGTGGGAATTGTATTGTGTATGAGGAGCTATGTGTGCTTGAGGAGCTCATCACTTCCTTTCACGTTCGTATTAGCTATTGCTTTCACTTGATGAGACAATGATTTTCGTTTTTTGTTTTTTTGTTTTTTTTTTTTTTTAAACAATAATGTTGAGTGCCTAATGGATCCTTAGTAAATAAATCTGGCTGTTTTTTTGTGTGTCTATGCATATGTGTGCATGTTCAGGGGGGTATGGGTGCAATGCAGGTGTGCATATACATGGAGGTCAGAGGTCAACCTCAGATGTCACTCTTTAGGCACATCTATCATTTCTTTGTGACAGGATCTCTGATGAGCCCAGACTTGGCTAAGTACGATAGGCTGGTACCGAGGGAATGACTATACTTCTCTAGTGCTGGGGTCACAAGTGTTGGTCCCCAACCCTGGCAATTTATGTGAATGCTGGGACTTGAACATAGAGCTTGCTGCTTTCATTCCAAGCACTTTCCTAACTGACCATCTCTTTAACCTCTGAAAGTAACTCTTGAGTGAAATGAATCTTGGGCTTTAATCAAAGACCTAGATTTATTTTTACCATCATTACTTCCAAATTGTACAATCTCTACACATCTCTGTAGCATTATATGGACCACTTGAACAAGGTATATCTAGAGAAAGAAAATATACAACGTGGAAAATCTGTGCTTTTTTGCAACTGAAGTTTAAAAAAAAAACATTCGTTTCATGGAGTACAGAGGCAAGGTTAATGGAGTAATGAAAGAGGTGGCAAGATCACAGAAAAGAAAGGAACCACCCATGAGCATCAACCCCCGGTGTGTAAATAGGCACAACACACGTGCACAACATCAGGGAAGCAAGCACTCGGAAATCCCAGAGTTGGCATCGCAGCCTCTGTCACTTAGCTGTGTGGTCTCGAGCAAATTACTTAAGCCTCTTAAGCTTTGGTTTCTTCCTCAGGAAACTGTGGGCAGCACCAACCCCCTAAAACAAGACAAAATGAAAGAATTATTAAAAAAGAAGAAAAAAAAAAAACAGCCCACACATGCTACATTCTGATTCTTCAAAAATGGCAGCTGTTATGTTTTTGTTGAGTGCTCAGTATTTGGAGAAGGTATGTAAAAATGAAGTCAATGAAAGAAACAGAACTTCTGCTCTCTGAGGAGGACTTTCTTATCCTTAAGGGCAGAAGGGAATCAAGCCGTACCCTTCATTATTAGAGCCAAACCCCCAATAGGAGAGAATTCATAGACATTTCTGTGATCCAGTAATACAGTGGTGAAACCAAGACATTGCAAGCTCATATTTCTCAGGTTGATTAGGCATATTCTCTTTGGATTAAAAACTTATCTTCAATGAAGGGTTAAGAGTCCATATTATTTTCTCTTAGTGTCTAAGAATTCTATCCTTTTCCCATCTGCCTTCACTCTTCATTTTTCTCTCACTTATTTGTTGTGCAGAAGCGATGGAATTCCCTGATTTCTTTTCCATCTTTTATAAGCTCCTTATCCTCTTTGCCTCCATATGCCACGAGGAAGACATTCCAGAAGAAATGTTTGTGTGTCTCAGTAGTTCCTAAAGTGTGATTTGGCTGCTGTGAGGCTCTTATTTTTAGGACTTGGAAGCTGCATTCAGCAGCTGGCTAGGGAGCCCAGCTTTTGGATATGTCTGCAGGGAAGAACAGTTACCACCTCTATCTCAAGGGATCACAGGTGGAGCTTTGGGCCACTTGTCTTCAGAATCTTAGTTGGCTGGGTAACTCCCTCCATGAAAACTGCTTGTCTTCTCACCTCAGGAAGAAACTGGCTTAGGCATGCCCCCACAGGAGGAGAAGTGTACTGTTTGCAGTCACTGGCCTGAGCAGCTGACATGCATTTTTTAACACCCTGGGTTTTCTTCTGAAGGTTAGGCATGATGCTTGGCTATTAAACAAAATTGTACATATATAGTCTTTAGGGGACATAGTAACACTCAGTAAATAGTAGTTGATATTAGCTAGCTTACTTTAATGTCGTTGGTGTTATCAGGTCCCAGTTTCATGCTTTCGTATTTATTCAAAATACATGCAGAATATTCTGCTTAGCGACTACTAGCTGAAACATGAGAGATCCTGACATATCACTTATTTTCCGGTATTTCCCACAGGTTAAAGAAGATTTGGCATTCTTTGAGATCTTTGTCCTTTCTAATGTTTAGATTCATGTGTTTTACTGATGAGAGATTACATAATGTAAGCGCATCAGATACACAGCATGTCACCTTTCTGAAATGTAAGGAATTTATGGTTTCTGAAATATGTCTAACCCTGATGGGGCCCAGTGAAGCAATCATACTCAGAGATGGAAAGACATGTGTGTGGGTTTTACTGCTCTGCCCATCTGATAGTTGGAAACGTTCATTGAAATGGAGAGGGCAGGTGTGAGCATCCTTTTGTATACATGGGAATAATCATGCAGACGAGTCGGATGACCCGCCCATGTGACAATAAGTGGCTGAGTTCCCACGTTCTTTCTACCCCTTTCCCTGATGGTCATGAGTTGTTGAAAGAACAACTAATCCTGTCTGTAAGACCATGGGAGAGGTGATTGCTGAAGCGGGATTTAGCTGATGGGTCAGTCTTCTGAAGCTACAAATAGCCAGAAAGAGAGGGAGGAGAGTCATTAGTACCTTTTACCTAGGGATCTTAGAGTTACAGAAATTAATCTGCCTCTTGCTAGAACTTAACACAGGACAATTTCAAGGCTCTGCATGAGAAGAATAAAGATGTGAAATCAGGACAAAGATGTAGAAGACGTTTTAGGCATTGAGAGAACTTTGTCTTTTATTTCTCTGTCTTTATTTTGTGAATACACTCACAGAAAAAAACAAAATATTAACTGCCTTTTCCCCTAATTCGACTTGGAAAAAGCAGATATTAGATTTGATCCAGATTCCATATTATCCCAGTCTTCTGATTTTGCAGTGGGAATGCGCAGATGGCTTCATTATACCAGCAACACTGAGTGGACGCTCCCACCCTGGCCAGAGAGATGCTAAGGAGTGGCAATTTAAATAGAACAATGATTCATTTTATTTTATTTTAGTGACTATTTGTCCTTTAGTCATTTCTAGGATGTATATTTTGGCCAAAAAAAAATTGCTTAAAATACATTTTAAATTAAGTTCTCCACTTTCTTAAACAAAAAAAAAAAAAAAAAAGACACAACCTTTCATCATTTAAAATGGTCCAACAGAGCTCTTTGAAGAATAACGAATCTCTGGAAAATTCTCAGTTAATATTGCCCTACACCTGGAACACAAGACCCATTTGGAAGCCGTAATTTGGTCCCCAAAGGGCCCTTCAGCCTCTGCCCTGCCTGCTGGCCCTGTTCAACTGTCCAGGAATAAAGCCCAAGATAAATGGGGCTGGATTTATGCAGAGCCCTTTAGAGCCTCAGTCGACCCTCAGCTTTCTTGTGGAGAATGTGCTTGCAGAATCATTTCAAGTTTGAAGCATCCTTTCACCACCTGATTTTGTGATTTCTGCTCCCCCCTCCCCCCACCTTTTTCAGATGCTCTATTGGAAGGCTGATGAACCTTGGCCTCAGCCAAGGATTAAGTGAGCAGGTTCTTCATGTAATAAATCTAAAGACATATTAAAAGCAAGGAACAGGGATTTCCCATGTGTTTTGGGGGGATTTATAAGTGCCAAAGGCTAAACAACTTACAAGAGAAGTGAGATTGCCCCCTTTTCCAACCTGGACATGTTCTAATATTGTGACATCCCGTAGAATTAAGCTGGCTTACTAAGTAGAAACATGGAATGTAATTGAAAATGCACAGCACAGAGAGGGATTCTCAGTGCCGAGATGTCCTGTTGTGACGATTGCCCTGATTTACAAGGAATGCCTTCTCTCCTAATCTCAGCTGGGTAAGGCCTAGAGTGAGGCTTTTACAACCGCGGAGTGAGAAGGAAAAGGCTTAATAATATATAGTCCCCAAATTGAATATAAATTTGGAGTTGGTGGTTGAGCAAGCCATTCATTTCTCATAAACAATGTAACAATGAAAACATTTTTATTCTGTTTTGACAGGTGGATTTTCAAAGAAGTTCAGGCATTCTCCATTTCAGAAACGACTGGGCGGGGGTGGGGGGAGCTGAATTATGGAGGAGTAATGAAAATGACTGGGAGGTGGACAGGGTAAATGCCTCAGGATGTAAAGTTGGTTAGCAGGGATCAGTGGGGAAACAAGTGTCAGGCTGGTGGAAACGAGGCCAAAGGAAGTGCCTTATGTATGAAGCAGAGGGGAGGAAATACATGGTGAGGCAAAGGGGGCCCTGAGTGCTGAGGAGAAAAATGACCAAGGCTTGATGTTAGAGGGGAATTAGGAATAAGAATAGAAGTTGAGTTTCTTCCCCATTCCTCCCTCCCTCTTTTCCTTTTTCCATTGTGCTTTAAAAAAAATTACATTTTATTTGTGTGTGGTGTGTGTGTGTGCTCGCGTGCATGCACACGTGTGGAGGTCAGAGGAAAACTTGCAGGAGTGGGTTCTCGCCTACCATGTGGGGTCCTTGGGATCCAACTCTTGGTGGCAGGGGCCTTTGCCTTCTGAACTACCTTGCTAGCCCTTATTATGTTGTATTTACATTTGTCTTTTCACCTTTCCCCTCCTTCCCTTCTTTCCTCCCTCCTTCTTTCCACCCCTTTCTCCCTTTTTCTTCACCTCCCCCCTTCCTCCCATCTTCCCTCCCAGCATCTTTTCAGGAGAAACACCTGATCAGAAAGTTGCATTTTGAGAGTTTGTTTGTGCATTAAATAAACAGACCCAAAGCCTAGCTACTGTGCTCTAAGTGGCATTTTGATCTCTCCACTCCCACGTTTCCCTTCTTACACGTGGAATGAGACAATAGTGTGTATTACTGATGCTGCATTCAATCAGATGCAGCTGAAAGAAGTGAATTCTGGAATATCAAGAGAGCCTGTAAGTGTGTATGTGAGGCGTCACAGGAACCATATGGCGACGGAGATGGAGAATAATGATCCTCAGTTTGTTATACAGCCCTGGTAACTGCAGATAGTCAGTGAAGCTATGCTGAATGGAGACAAGGAGCAATGGTAGGTAGCTCTTGGATGAACCATAGCCAGTTGTCAGAAACAAACAAATTAGTGAATTAATTAAAGTGAAAAAAAGACCCAGTTTTGATCTGTGATTCCTTTGCTTTTCACTGAGATCAGAAGAATGAAAAAGAAAATCTCTAGTCCATAGGAATTGGAAGGGGAGTTGTTGTGGATATCATTGCCAAGGAGAAGTGGCTGAGCCAAGAGGAGGCTAACTACCATGTGTGCATACAGTGCCCACACATATATAAACACACAGCACATATGCATATGTAACATAAACACATACACATTTTGCATATACACGCAGTTTCTCTGAAGAAGAAAAGAATCAGAGAGAGAGAAATTAGGCTGAAGTTGAGGCCTGGGACTGCAATGGCACTGACTGGGAGGGACTTAAGCACTGAATTCACTTCCACCCTAAAGGGAGGAGTGGGAGAGTTACTTTGTGTTTTCAGGGAAGTGTGTACCATGTCAAGAAAAAAAGGGGACAAGGACTTTTCTACCATGGGACAATGGGCTTCTTTCTAAGGGTGCAGGCCCCCTGCTCCTCCTGGAAGTGAATGTAGATGCTCAGAAGCCTCCACACTTAGGTTTCTAACCTCAGACACTGCCAAAACATAGACATGATATTTCCAACCCAATACCATAGAGTGAAACAGATAGGAGAGAGACATGGGGTTGACAAGAAAACACCACACAGACAGTTGTATTGAAACAGAGACATGATAAATAGCTCTCAATAGCAAGTGTGCACAGGAGGGCACTGTGACCATTAGTGCCCCCTTGATTTTTAGAATACTGGAGATGCTTTAGTGGCAGAGAAAGTAAGGCAGCCATGTGGCTTGTGAACTGGCTTCCTGAATAACAGAAAGTCTGTCTCTTGTGTCCGAGAGTCAAGGTGTTTTGTTTTTCATCTGCTCCCAGCAGCAGCAAGAGAACAAGCATGGGACTTTGAAGGACCAAAATAAGATAGGCACTAGCCAAAGATACAGGGCAAGAATGATGATATTGAGCTAGGACACTGTGTCATGAAGATTTGGCTGAAAGGGAGGTATAACTGATACCATCAGAGCTTATTAAGTTTTATTTTAAAATGTTAAACAGAAACCTACACCCCGAAGAGATATCCCTCTCCAGCTAAAGGGAAGATGAGGAGAGCTCAGCTGCAGTGTCTAGAAACACTTACGCATTTGACACCAGGCTTAGCAGCAGGGGAAGGCAGAGGGATGGAAAACAAAGGCTGCAGACAAAATAAAAAGTATAAATAGATGTACCAAATATACAGTAACTCGGAGGAAATTCCTATAACATAGCTCTCAGATCTAGTATCCATTTTTAACAATGAGGGAGAAATGACTGAGGTGTGTGAAATAAACTTACAGCATCCCATAGCTTAGATAGGAAAAGGAAAGAAAAATGGAAGATGAGCAGGCCTGGTGAGAAGGTTGCAGGGCATGGCTTTGAGAGTCCCGGAGGAAGTGGTGAATGGCTGTTGTGTTAACTGCCAGGAAAAGGACTTTTTTTTTTTTTTTGAAATGTAGATCATCTTCGAATTTCCTTGTAAAAAGTCACGGTTATTGAATAAAGGTATTGTGCTAAAGTAGCCTAAATGAGATATTTCAAAAGAAAAAATTAAAGTCTTGAGACTGTGTCTCAGTGCATAGCACTTGCCTAGACTGCATAAGGCTTTGGGGTTGGATCCCCAAACAAACAACAAATTAACATTTAGAGGAAAAAAACCCCACAATTTTGTTTGCTCCTTTGTTAATGATGTTTGAAAACTTTGTCTTTGCACATATATTTTTGTTTAATTCATTGTGGAATGTAGGAAGAGGGGATAGTATTATATACAGTGATAGAGAGAGAGGAATAGACAGGGTGAGAACAGAGGCTGTGGAGTACTTGATTTTGCTGGCTCAGTGGCTCACTCTATCTTCTTACAGGTTTTCTTAATTGCTCCGGGTCTTATTTGGAAAATTTGGTACCTGAGAAGCAAGCATTAAGGCCTTTCTTCTGCGAATTCTAGGACTCCTCAGTCACACATCTTCACCAATGAGTTAGAAATGCAAAGGCTGAAATCCTGCTCTCTTGGTTCAACATTTAATTCCCTTAGAAGCATTTACTCTGAAGCTTTCTCTTTATATTTGACACCCATACTTAAAAAAAAAAAAGTCTCAGTGTACAAAGCTAGGTACTAGAGAAACTTCTAGGATTTATAAGGATTGGTTTTTAAAATGTTAACCTCAGTGGAACCTGGAGATATGGCTCATCAGTTAAGACCGTGTTTTGCTCTTATGGAGGGTCCAGCTTTGGTTGCCAACACAAACCTTGAATGGCTCACCAGTGCCTGTAACTGTAACTACACAGGATCTGATGCCCTCTTCTGGCCTCCAGAGGCATCTACACTCAAATGCACATATTCACAGCTAAACAACAAAAGTAAATCCTAGAAAGGAACATTTAGCCCCAAGAATGACAATATGAATCTCCTCATAAAAGGCCCAGTTAAAAATCTACTCTTAGCAGAATTTTAAAGAATCCTTTTACTCTAGGCACACACCTGTTAAATACTTATGGTGTCCAGAAGTATCAAGTGTTGGAATGATGGTTCAGAATGCTGGTGGTGTTCGAGGTTATGGAAAATAAAATTATTTTGGGTAACAGTATGAGCAGATATTTCTCAGTAGGGTACACACTGGGAGAAAGACCCTCATGCTGTCACAGGAAATTTGATGACAAGAGATATGGGTGAGATGGAGGCAGGAGCTGGGAGAAGTATTCAGTGTGCCTCTGGAGAGGCAGAGGGGCAACCCAGTAGAGATGGAGGAGGAGACCCATAGATAGGGGTGGTAGTGAGTATTCCTGGGGTGGCAGAGGCCTGGGGAGAATTTTATTATGAGAGGGATGAAGGAGGATTGGCAGAGGCCCACAAGAGGAAACTCACATACAGAGAGACACATATCCGACCCTCTTGGATATTTATTTTTCAACTGCAGACTTTTCTCTTCTATTGAAAATATATCAGAACCAGCTCTCGGGTCTTTAATATAATTTGTCAATTTTACTAGGGTCTGGTGGAAGTATATGTTTTACATTTGAAGAGATATAGTTTTAGGAAATATTTTCTTGCCAACTCACCGAACAAATTTCAGCCTATTGAGTGTAAAAGCTTTCTACAGCTCTGTAGATTTATTACCGGGATGACTATATGCCATGCTCACATTCTCGCCTCTTAGGAATGCACCAGACTTTCTCTGAGAACAATCTGGCCCAGTTACATTTTATTATCCATCATACACATTGGCCATTGTCAATACTCTGATATATTTTTTATTTTAACTCGGGCATCGATTCCACCCTCTGTATACATAACATCACACACACACACACACACACACACACACATGAAAAAAAATGAGGAGAAAATTTTAAGAGCCTCCCTAATTTCCTCACCATCTGAGAATAATGGGAAAAAGAACTCAGCCTGTCAATGTGTGTTGCGTTTTGCAGCTGTCTTTCCTGATCAAATAAATAATTTGTAAGATTTGGATGACAAAAGGATGTGACTTCTGCAGAGCCCTCACCTGCCAGCACTCCTCCATGTGGTCTGATTCACAGACACAAGCAGAGAAAATGACCTTTCTTCTGTTTCCCCTGGAAACAGAGAGCCAGGCCGAGAGGTTAATCATTGGAATTTTGCAATTCAGATGGAGGCAAAACAGAAAACGGGTCTCACCTGGGCTGCTGGAAATTTGTTGGCAAACGGTTTAGAGCTCCAGGTTAAAGTTTCTTCCTTTCCAAATCAAGAACTGGAAACACTTTCAATATATTGTTTCAAAACCAGGTTTCCCACTGAAGTGAATCCTACTAGGTGATTTAAAAAGCAGTAGAAATCACTTCAGGATGCTGAGTCGGAGGGAAAATAAATAGAGGTGTATAAACAGAGTCTCTGTGTGCGGAGCAATTCACTAGGAAGACATGTAGAATCTGCCAGGAATGGGACCATTTGAAACCATCTATTAACTGCATGCTTTTCTTAAGAATGTTCTAGAAAAACTGATCAGGACACTGATCTAAGGTAATGCATATAAAATAGTTAATAATCCCTTTTGAAAAACAGAATGTTCTAGAGTGGAGTTTTTAGCATAAAGCTTATTAATCCTGCTCTGGGGACAGTGCAGCAAGCATTGCAGATATGGAGACCCTAAGTCCAATGAGGGGGTGACAGAAATGTTGGAACCTGTTTTTAGACAGGTAATTAAGCTGTGTAAATAGAGGTGTGGTGTTTCTAGGGTCAGACTGTATGTTATTAGTAAAGCCATATCTCTATAGGCTGTCTTGTTGAACATTTTTCAGATCGAATATGGCAAATGTTCTTAGAGATCTAGCGAAAGTTATGTGAACAACAGCATAACACATTCACTTGCTCATTCACTGAAAAATAATTCACTATGAACCAAGTTGAGTTTTGAGGTCCTTGTGCCAGAAAGAAATGGAAAACTTAAAACTAGGATCTTTGAAAGATCTAGTTTTCTGTGCCTATAATGTCCACCTGCCCTGGACTGTTCTCTCCCTCTCTACTGCCTTTGTGACAATATCAAGTTTGCCTTTGTCATGAGGTTTGTTATCTTGCAAGCGATTTGTGATTTCAAACATCCTTTTCTTGGGTCTGTGAAGATGGCTGCACATGCAAGAATGCACTCCTGTAATCTCCAGGCTGTCAGTGGCAGAGGCATGAGGAACACTGGAGATTACTGGCCCACATCCTCACTCAGGTTCACAGAGAGACCCTGACTCAAAAAAAATGTGGAGAGTGATAAAGTAGGACCCTCACAGTCTACCCGTGGCCTCTGCAAAAAACTAGGTGTGCACACATTACCTCCCTCCCACACATTCATTTTCCCCAACTGGTTATAACTGTCCTAACTTCTAGTCTTCTGACAGTGAAGCAATGATGTCTTAAGTGGATATTGGGCCAAGACGAAATCCTTTTTATTTTGAAAGAGAAACAGAAACATCCCTTCTTTCAATTGGTTGAAGACAGACAAAAGTTCTGGGATTGAGTTTCCCAGGATGAAAATCTTCCCGCACCCGTGAATCTGCAGAGATGTGCTTTAATGGAAGGTATATAGCTGTGAATTTTTTTGGACCCAAACAGAGCAATGTGAAGCAAATGCCCATCCATCCATCTTGGAGTGTTAGACTTCAGACATAGCATGGAATTTGTCAGTTATTGATGGAGATTGCTGGAAGACACTGAGCACTTGGCTTTGGACCAGCCCTTGATTTGCCAATGCAGCCAACGTCTGTTAGCTTTCTAAAACTTGTGATGTAGCCGTTGGTCCACACTACTTTTCCAGTGTGACATGTGGGCGACAGACATACTACAAGTTATGGCTTTTCTTCTAGCAGGCAACACAGGGCACAGCTGTTCCCTTGCCAATGATCTAGGGGCACCAGGGGTTTGCTGGGTCGCTTTTAGGGATTAGGGTGGGAGAAATGGGCAAGGCAGCTATTGCCTTCACATCCTTAGGGACTGAAGCAGTGCCAGCGAGGCCAGCTTCCTTCCTTTTCCCTGCCTGAGGAACTGTCTCTTTCCAACAGCGCTTGGA
Organism: Psammomys obesus; assembly: GCF_907164565.1. Taxonomy (NCBI): domain Eukaryota; kingdom Metazoa; phylum Chordata; class Mammalia; order Rodentia; family Muridae; genus Psammomys; species Psammomys obesus. The sequence continues at coordinate 1,334,183 of NW_026591597.1, read as the reverse complement.
GCATGATTGGGGGAGTCATAGGAAGACAGGTGGAGGAGTTTCAGTGAACACGCTGTGTAGGAGACCCAGTATTTTCAATAGCATGCTACTTGACATTTTGCTATGGTAGGAAAAGAATGATGAAAATGTTGTACAGCATCACCGCAGAGAATAATGGTGGAGACCTTGGGCTTACAGGCACAGCAGACTGGGTTCAACTCCTAGTTCTGCCTTGCCGACGTGCAATGTCTGCATGATTTACTCAGGATTTCGTGTCTGCTTCTGCTTGTAAAGAAGCTGGTATCCTCCCCCTGAGCAGGCATGAAGATTTGATGGGCAGGCAGGCAGAGTGAGCTGAGAAACCATAGCAGAGGGTCAGTAACCATGAGTTAACATGGTGTTTGCTATACCATTTTGGTCCTTCTTCACAGTACCTTGATGGTATTATTTGGCTGACCCCAGTGTCACCGTCTACCCTGCTTGATCAGCTCAGACCTTGAGTGTCACCCACATTTAGCCTGTTGTCTCTGGTCTGTATTGCTGTCTTACCTCATCTTGTTTTGGATTCAGTTCTCTTTCTCTTGGATCCTCCATCTTATTCAATGGTGGCTGATAACCCAGTTGTCCCCACTGGCTCTTGTGCGGCCCTGTTTTAACCTGTCTCCGCAGGGCAGCCAGATGTCTGTCCCACTCTCACTTGCACACTTCTGCGACCTCCCGGTTGAACTTTGAAGCATGAGTTCCCTCACAATCAGTTCTGGCTCACCTCTGCTTAGCATCCCCAACAAAGTCACAGCCACCTCAGCTAGCCTGGTCTGGTGTGCCTCTGCCCTCCTTCCTTCCTCACCCAAACATCCATTGTTTCACGAGACAAACAGCATGGCTGTGAAGGTGATGAACTAGGGCCAGGCCACTGTGAGATGCCTACCAAAGGTGGAGGCATTAGATCTTCTGGAGCTGGAGGAAAAGGCAATTGTATGCTGTAAGATTTGGGTATTGGGAACCAAACTCAGGTTCTCTCCAAGAGCCGTGCACTTTTTAAATGTCTGAGCCCAGTTCCTAAACTTTATGAATAAGGTTAATTAGTTTTCTTTTTAATAGACAGTAATTAATGGATAGTTATAAACTATTAAATATTTTCTATATGTAGTAAATAATAGAACAGTAATATTTGTAATTGCTAGTATTGCTTCCTCTTAAAGTTTGATTCGGGGATTAACTCTCTCTCTGTCAGTCTCGTGTGTGTGTGTGTGTGTGTGTGTGTGTGTGTGTGTGTGTGAGTGTGTGGTGTTGATCAAGCCCCTGGCCTTGCACACGTCAAACATGTTCTCCACCACATCTTTAACCCAAATTTAACTCTATTCCTATGGTTTCTCTGATGTATGATCTCTTTTCCCCTGAGGTTGGCTGGGTGTGCCTCTGGCATACTTCCGTTCTGCTCTACCTTCTCTGTAAGGCTTCTCTGTTCTTCCTCAGCACTCTAGCTGTACGTCTGTCTTTCCTCCATCCTGAGCAGGCCACCTTTGCTTTTTTTAACGCATGCGCACATGCACACTCACACATACACAGAAGCATACGCATACAGAGCACCTGGAACTTGGAGGTAGGATGATCATGAGCTTAAGGCCAGCTTTGGCTGCCTGAAACCCTGTCTCACACCCCACCCCACCTCCTATGCCCACCAAATTAATATCTCCAGCAGCAAGCATACTGCTTGGCAAGTAGTTTGTGCTAAGTATGTACTTGCTGAATGCCTTATCTTCATTAGACAGATAAGAGAAGCGAGATAAAAGTAATTTGAGAAGTTTATTAAAAGTGTTTAAACAACTCCCTAGACTCATATTTCTCATTTGCCAAAGAAGTAGAACCAGATAGACGGTAGAAGGGGAATAACCTGCTACCTGGAGGGCTTTCCACTCCTTATTCCTTTGCTACCAGACACTTCCCTTGAATGATTCTTAGCACAGAGCATGGATGGCACTGTCCATGTCCTTGCATTGGAACTATTCTCCTTTGAACTGGAGTCAACATCTGGAAATATAGCAGCAGCGACTGAGGCTGTTGGAGAAGAAAATGTTAGCCAGGAACAGTGTCATGACACTTAAAGAGGCACAGGGGGCTTGCTTACTTCTGAACAGGTGAATGTCAGGGAAGAAGATGGAATGTGTGTGCAAGGAAGAGTAAAGGTACCAAGAAGATGCCTAGCTCTGAAGTTACCAGGAAGATCACCACATGCTCCCCAGCTTTTTCTTTTGGTGAGAAGATATATTTATGGCCTTACCGTTGTGTAAGCATATGTGGCCTCCTGCACTGAAGGGCTAGATCTTCCTTTCTCTGTCCTGGGTCCTTGCGTGGTGTTTGAGAGAAGTGGATGGACAAACACACAGACTTTGGAGTGAGAGGAAAGCCAAGCTCCCTAGCTAAGAAAGCCACACACCCTGCCAAAACCTTGGCTCTCGCAGGCATAAAGTGGGGTTCAAAACTGTGCCAGGACTGTCAAGAGGATTACAGATTGTGGGGTTTGTGGGATGGCCTGCACAGCTCCTGGGAGTGGCTGAATGAGACTGTCTAAGGAACGCTGCTGACTCAATGAGCACAGCCTGTGTCCTTTCGATTGGTAGTGCTCAGCAAGACATGTTGTGTTAACTACCCATGTTACCTGAGCATGTGTTGATTTATATCGAGATGTACGTGTAGGTTCAGGTAAATGTGCATAAAACCAAAGCCATACAAGAAAAATAGAAACTCTCCTTTTTTTTTTTTTTCATAGATCTTGTATTTGCATACATGTTAAAACTGAATGTCCCATTCTCTTGGATACACATCTCTTCCCCTTTCTGTGTATATAAGTGTATACATACACATGCACACACATACAGATATTGCAAACAAGACTGTCCATTTATCCTCCTCTTTTACTTTTTGCCTTTTCCAACATCACTCATATACTTTGAGAAAGAACGATGATTGATAAAAATTCATGGTAGTCACTGCAGGCATGGGACATCATGAAAGTAGGTCTTCCCTCCCACAAATAAATAACAACAATAGTTAATAATGAAGGGATGAAGAGGAAAACAAAGGCAGAGTTGGCTTCTCTACAGTTATGCAGTGGGGGTCTGTGACACCACAGAGGGTACTTATATGTAGTGCGAGGCCCTTGATAGTGTATAACAGCCTGAATTACTCCATGGATTACCCTGTACTGGCGAGTCCTCTCAGTGGAGAAGCCATGTCAAAGGAGCACTATCTTCGTAGTCCAAAATCAGTCTTTTCTCTATGAATTATTGAGTTGTTTGCATTACTTTTCTGTCCCTTTTATTAGAAGGGCTCATGGCTGAATCTTTCTTCCTCCCTCACAAAACTTTATGTATTTTTCATCTTGTATTGTCACAAAATAAAGAAAGAGGCACACTTTCCTCCACACATCTCTTTTCCACTTAGGTATTTAAATGTTCAGATGCTTGGAGTGAGCCCTTTGTGGACTGTTGAGTCCTGAGCTCCTAGTTCATTGCAATCCAGAATATGATGCAAGCTCTAGAGACTTCAACTTGTTTTAAGGAGCAAAACAGACTTTTTTCCTGTGACAGTGAGCATGACATTTGCATGCCTGCATCCAGTATTGTCTTGTGGCTTTTACAAGACAGAACTAAATGAGCATTTCTTGCTTTTGGGTAAATAGATAGTTTAATGGAGGCAAAGTGATAGCCAAGCCCGCTTGAAATGTTAACTTCCTTATAGGATTTTGAGTTTCTCTTATTTTTGATAAATGGACCAATCTGGCAATAAAATCCTTACACAGTAGGTTAATAATGTCATAGCTGAACTGTGAAATAGTAATGTGTGTACCATCCTTCAGCAAACAATAATCCTTGAAGCCTGATAAATCTATTCCCAACCCAATTGCATGTTCATTGTTACCCAGGACTCAGCCTTTGCAAACACAAAGCGGTTCTGTGGCGTGCATTTTTAAGCAGAAGCGACCAGGGAGTCAGGGAGACACAGGCTTGTGGAGCTCTTGAAGATATGTGGAGGGAGCTGCTTCCTTCCCAGCTTTGAGTTCTTGCCACCCTCAGTGTCCAAAGTTTATCCTCTTGTGTACCAGAGAAGGTACTAGAGAAGGCTGGAGCCACCTCCGTGTCCTTAGGGAGCCCAGATCACTTACTTGCGGGTACTTGACAGATTAGGACGAAGGAAGCAAAAATCTCCCCACTTGGGGCCTCCAGTTTTCATTGATCGTTTACTAGCAAGCCAGGTTTGGTCTATTTATCCCAAATTCCTAATGACAAGAGAAGAGATGGGGAGACTCCTCCTGAAGCCGACTTCCTGCGGAGCTGGGAATAGGGAACCTGGCAGACACCTGCAGGCTTCAGACAGCCAGCAGGCACAGGCAGAATGCCTGCCGAACATTTCAGCACCCAGGCTGGTAAACAAAAGACAGCCAAATTCCCTCCTTGTGTTAAAAAACAAGGAGGAGAGAGGGCCTGCCTCCCCCATCTGGGACCAGCTCAGGGTAAAATTGATACTGTGTTAGTAAAAAAGAGAACAGTAGCTCAAATCAGGGCTGATTTTGAGGGGTTATTTAAGCTTCAAAATCGAGGTAGCTTGGGGCAGTGGGCATAAACTTGACAAACAGGCTACTTTAGACCTGTCTGACTGTATCAGCATAATAGGGCAAGGAAGCTTTTATTCATTCAAAGAAAGGTTGAGTTTGATTGGCAGGGCAGCCCGCTTGAACGTGAGTGGCTCTTTCCCTCCCCAACACACCACTGCTATCAATTACCGTTTTGAATACGAAGTGTTTCTAATGTAAAATAATGCCAACCTCTGCCTCTGCCCTCAGGCCAGAAAGCGTCTTTGTGTTATTTATTCCCAGTCTGGCCTGAGCCTTCCTCTCTTCTCTGGGTCTTTTTTTTTCCCTACCCCCTTTTCTTTCCTTTCAGTATCTAAATGATGTAACATTGCCGACAGAAGTAAGGTTCATGCAGAAAAACCTTCCTGCTCTTTATTTTAATCAATAGCCTCCTGGGTGACTGACATTTCCACCTTAGTAATTTAAAATCAGAAGACCTGGGGATGTCCGTGCTTGTGAATCACCCCGGGTTCCAGGAACAAAGAGGCATTTTGGTGTTTTTGTAATTTCCCCACTCGCTGTACAAACAACTAGGCTCCAAGGCTGACTTCGTTTAGTAGTCAACTTCTGTCTAGAAAAATGTGCACAACTGAGCCAACCGCCGGCCTTATTTACATCAGCAAGTGCTTTGTCTGAGCTGCCATCTGTTGGCCAGTTAGCTGTTTTAATTTGATGCTGGGGACATTACCTGACTTTGTATATTCCATTTTGATCTGCATCCTGTTTGAGGAATATTTGAAAATGACTCTAAAGGAGAAGACTTTGAAGGATCCCACTGAACAAATATGTACATATGTTAAAGCCATGCTGGGCAGGGAGTGTGGGAACAGGCAAGTGCGTGTGTATACAGAGCAGGTTAATCATCTCTGTGGGCAAACTGACAGTACATCCTCTAGACTTTCCTTTCCTTCCCGTTCCCAGCAGATCCCCTCATTTACCCATCATTCAGATGCTTCCCCACAGTTCTGAAGTGGCGGTTTCTAGGTGATTATGTTTATCACCCTTGTGAGCAAGCTTTGGATGGTGGAGGTGGCAGAATGGAACACCTGTCTGCAAGGGCCTGGAGTTCCAGTGTGGGTCCACTCTTTCTATCACTTTTCTCTCTCCCGAGTATGCAGGTAAGTTGACGGTGAATACTTGCCCAGAACTCTCTAAAACAGTCTGCAGGGAAGTTTGGAATTTTCTTTATGATGCCCCATGTTGCATTTCATATAATATTTCTTTCTACAGGACCTCTTTCTGTGGGCTCTTGTGATATTCGTATGCTTCTTTTTCCTTAATATTCATCACGGGCAATAGTATTTCCGCTTGAACTTTGCCTTACTTCCAATCAGCCTCTTTGCTACACTCATCTCACACCCGCATTCTTCTCCCTGAGCCAACACGCTTATACACACTGTGCACAACTGAGGCATGTCTGTCCACACTGGAGACACATAGGCACTCCCTGTTGTGATTGCTGACAGCACATAAGTGCCAAGTCACAGAGCCAAGCACACTGCTCCAGACATGCATGCGCAAAACATCCAGACAGCAGATGGGGATGGATCTGATGCTAAACGAGGCAGAGAGGACAGTAAGCAGGCACCAGGAATGAGATGTGGATGGGCTGAAGAAAGCTGGGAGTTGTGTTTTCAACCATCATGAGATGGAGATTTTTCTCTCCTGTATCTCATACTTTAAGAAGAAGTGATCTGCTCAAACTAGTGAGAAGTGGAAAGTATGATCTCGGGCAAATGACTTAACTTTCCTGAGCTTTATTCCTCTCCCTGAAAAAGTGCAGGCAGGCATGGGGCACACAGGGCCCACGTCCACAGGGGGTGTGGGGAGCAAAGTGAGATAATGAGATTAAATGAGACAAAGTGTTCCTTCAGGCTTCATCGACCTGTAATGGGATCAAAGTCAGAAGTTTGTTTTGTTGTTATGTGAAGTCAGCACCAGAAACCACTGTCTGGGTTGGAGATAGATCTCAGAGACATGGACACTGAATTGGAAAGTTAGAAACTGTGTGGTCTAATCAACATCCGTTGGCCAATGCTTGAGTTCTTTAGTTTTTGGAAGTCTTTCATCACCCAAAAAAGGTTTAGAATTCTCACTGCTATTAGCTGAAAAAGAACTTTAAAAAAATTCTGTATTTGCATCCTTATTTTGCTATCATTTTCTGGGTCATCTTCTGCTTGCAAATCAGCTTAAACTTCTCAAGCAAGCCAAGGCTAGCTTCCTGTGTGTAAGAGAGCCTGGCAGGTTGTGCTCAGTTTGGGTCCCCTAAGCTAAATCACTTTGGGGTTGTATGTCCTTTCCCAGTGAGTTTGGGAGATGCTCTTTATATTCTATTTTATGTTGACCTTCTAGATGTCATTGGAAACCATTATTTCCAAAGCAAGGCCTGGGAGACAGAAACAACTGCTTTGTTAATAAGTATAATAAAGCTTCCTGAGCATTAGCGGAAAGGGAGTCTGTGGACATGTGGACCATCCCCAAACTTAGTACTTATAGCCTAGCCTAGGTCTAAAGAGGTTATCCAAATATAATACCAACTGGAAAGGTGTCCCTGTGCTCTGCCTTTCTTTATTTCTCCTCTCTCTCTCTCTCTGGTATTTATAAACTACTATCATAAGTTAGAGTCACCAAATGTCTCTTTAAGGCTAGAACAGCCTAAGAGTAATGAAATAATTTAGTCTATTTTTTATGAAGCAATAATATTTTTGAACAGTCCACTGAATGCCTTCTAAGTTGCCCGGGTGCCTAAAGGGCTTACAATGTTCTTCCACGGAGATAAATAAGCTGTCAATTCATGATGAGGAAAATCAAACCCACAGTGTTGATCTTGGCTGGGATGCCTGCTCAAGTATGAGAGAAATTTTTGCCGAGATGTAGCTGAGCCCATGTGTTAGCAGTTAGCACTCCAGTGCCACACTGAGCCTCTGCTAGTCTTTTCAAAAGATAAACATGGCTGTCAAAATAAGGAAAGGGAAAGATTAACCCGTTCAGGTGCACGTAAATAATAAATGACATTCCAGCTCCCTGGAGTCCTCAATGAAGAAAAAAGCCAAGGTGCAGAGAGTGGCTTTTATTGGCTTACCTGAGTTTCTTTTTCTCAGTACCTTCTGGAGCCGGAGCTAGGAACTGTGGGAGGATGCTCTGAAGGGAACATAACTGTAGTAGCAGAAGGTTCAAGCGGAGGTTGAGACTTCAAGGAGGGCGCATAGTTTACTGGGTTCCTTACAATACAATTGCATGTCTCTCTGACCCTCTGCTATTAGGTCATGCATGTTTTGGAGTACTAAACTAAAACAATTAGCAAAGAGGATAACTTAGCATAGATTAGACTGAGGTACTACCATAAGAAGACTTACATACGGCCGGCCATTCTCCAGTTAGGAAAATTCAGTGCTGGGTATAAGCAGAGAAAGGGAGAATATGGTATTTTATACTGACTTTCAGCTACAGTGGTAGGGACCTTTTCATCTGGTTGCCTTGGGGTCCAGAAGGTACCTTCAGTGGCTCAGAACTTCTTAAATGGAATCACAAGCTAATGTCAAGTACATTAACATTGATGTACATATTATTTCCTGAAAATTTTGTGGTATAGGATGAAGAAGCCCTCCCTTTTCAGACTTGTTCTCAAAGGTCTGCAAAGGGACAGGCACAAAGACAGAAAATTCAGCTGTGTTCCACATCTTCCATCTTTATGTCCACTGAAAGGATCCAATGCATGGCTAAGACCAAAGGAGAGAATTTTGATGTAGATTTTGGAGTCCATTTCAAGGGAGAGGCCTTGGTATCAAGGGCAGAATTATACAAGCCTAAGTCTCTCTTAACTCATTTTTAAATGGGAACAGTCAGAGTCCCTAGATTCCAGAGCTGTTGGGATGGAAGGAGACAGTGCTTGAGAAGCCCCACCCCTGTCTTCTTTGAATCCCACCATATGTACCTAGAATTGTTACTGACTTTTTTTTTCTTGCTATATTGTGGCATCACATGTTATGTTATTGCTCAGCCTACTATTGTATATGATTCGGTGAGACTGAATACGCCATGTGATATTATTATGATTGCTGTTGTTATTTTATTTTTGCAAGAAACCTTCTAATCTGCAAAATGGGGTAATTGGGCTGGATGATCCATATGGCTCCTTTTTTGTCCTAAGAATCAGAATTCCTTAAATGTCATTCTTTCTCTTGTAGTTGGGTGACAAACACACAAAATCCTACCAAGAGGATTGAGAGCTTGTAAGTTCTCCTGATAAAAGGACCGTGCAAAAGCTTTAAAGTTTCAGGTTGTCATGAGGGAAGTAGATAGTACTAAAATGGACTCTAAGTGAAGGTGTCTTGTCTTTGTGCATGGCTGGAATCCAGAGCTTTAAGAAAGAGGCAGGTGAGAAAGATGGTTAGAAATCTCTGTAAAATTCAAATGAGTATTTGCTCCTGTTCAGATAGCAGAAGCACACCACATGCAGAAATCAGGACATGAATTTGCATGTTCTCATCACTACCTCCCCCAGGCTGTGCACAGTCTTGGTTACAGGGCAGCACAGGACTCTGCGCATTGCCTTTTTTTTTTTTTTTTTTTTAGTAGAATATGACATCTGGGCTGTGCCTTTAAATATAGTAGGTTGTTTGCTTAGGCTTGTGGCTCAGAGATATTTGTTTTGCGTTATACATGTAGTGAAAGCTGGGATTACAGTATTTCTCTAGTGGTAATTAGAAAGAAATGCAGATTTACACCTAGGAAGTTTGTAAGTAGGACATGTTCTTGCTTATGACACATTGGTTTCAGTTTCAGTCGGTGCCTTAGAACTCTGTATTTCTTTGCAGAATGCATTTGGAGAGGTTAAAAAAAGTCACGTGGAATTCTGCACAACTTTGGCTTAAATATGGCTTATCTTCTTGCCTCAAACCGTCTGTCCTTATTTGCAAAACATCTTCATTCTTATGTTTGGAGGTTTAGAAATAAATTTGAATGGAAAACATGTAACTCTCAGCATTATGTGTGTGTGAAATAAAGATGTCCAAGGGATCAAGGAGAAGCCATGTCTAAGAATACAGTTTGGCCAGAGCTCCCTGGTGTGTGTGTGAGTGTGTGTGTGTGAGTGTGTGTGTGTGTGTGTGTGTGTGTGTGTGTCTGTGTGTGTGTTGTTCATCTCTCCATGATTCATTCTGAGGGCTGTTTTAGCCTTCATAAAATATTCATGCTAGTTGTGCATGGTTCTATAATTGCCATCTCAGGCCTTGAATTATTTATACGTTGTACTGTTCACATAGTCTCATTTACTGATAGAGGAGATATCACCATACAAGAGGATCCCAAACACTCCAAGGCCTGTTACTTTGCATTAAGTAGTGGAATTATATTACTGTAGGTGTAAAATGCTGGCCTTTTTTCCTCCTCTCTCTTTAAATATATCATTTTTGTATTTATAATATGCTAATTGTCAGGCGGCTGTTAAGCCTCATAATTCCTGCTGAGTTTTTGCAAAAAATCAAGATGTGGAGATGTAGTTGAGATGATTTAGTTTCTGAGCTGAGAATGATTGTTCTAGAAAAACAACAACAACAACAAAACAATGTCCTTACACACAGGACAATTTATTGAAATGATGTATGACTCTACATGCATACCTGAGCCCTTTTGTTTTGTACTATTGATCAGTTTGTGCATCTCAGTGCTAACCTACATGTGGTTGGCTTCTAGAGACGTGTTCTGAGGCGCCTTGCATGCTCACTGTCCCTAATTAAGTACCGTCTCTATCCAGCTGCATGGCAGTTTATTTGCAGCTATTCATTTTATCTTTTTTTATCTTTCTCCCCTGCTCCTCTACCTGTATCTTTCTTCCACATGCACATCACTATTTTAAGAATTATCTGAGGGTAGGACTATCTTATAGTTGTATCGCCCACTCCTCTCTCTTTCTACTTCCAAAAGTCCATGTTAATGCTGAATAGTATCAAAAACCTGATCTACCCTAGAGTATACTTTTCTGCCATTTTCACTGCCATTATCCACATATGGGAAAGGGGAAATGGAACAACCGATGCTGTTCAGAACCTCCAAATGATATGGTTTAGTTTTCTTCTCTAGAAATGGAAACCCATGCATTTTGTAATTGTCTACGACCTTCCAACTCTGTCCAAATCAAAACACTTCTTCTACTCCCCTCAGAGGATAGAAAGGAAATTTCCCTTTGGCTATCTTCCTATTGCCCAGTCTGGCTTCCCCTCTGTATAAGGTGTGTACTTCCTGAACTCTGTACTAGCCAGCAGGGTTCTGCCAGGGTGTGGTGTGTTGTTAAGCTGGAGGTTACATAGTTTTCAGTTGTACTTGGTGAGTTCAAGCATGTTTGAAATGGGAAATGATGAGGAAACAACCAAAAAAAACCACACACAAACTTTTTTTTTTTTTTTTCTGTTTAGGCCAAGATCACAGTTCAGTGTTAAGCTGCTTTTGTAAATTTAAAGATGTTTTAAAATTGTGTGTTTGTGCGTACATCCCTGCATATGTGCGTGCATGTGTGTGCGTGTGTGTGTGTGTGTGTGTGTGTGTGTGTGTGTGTGTGTGTGTGTACTATGGGGTACATGAGAATGTCAGAGGACAGTTTCCAGAGTAGATTTTCTCCTTCCACTCTTATTAGAGTCCCGGGATCAAACTCAGGTTGTCTGGTTTAGAGGCAGGTAGCTTTACTCACTGAGCCATCTTGCTGGACATCAGATGCCTTTAGTTCTGCTGTGACATCTGCCCAGCTTCCTTGTCTTTTCGTATTTTCATTACATTTAACTAACTTATTTGTTTACGGTGTATGTGAGTGTGGAGATCTGAGGACAACTTTGGAAAGTCAGTTCTCTCTTCCCACCACGTGCATTTTGGGGGTTGACCGAAGGTCTTCAGCCTTGGAGGAAAATGTTTTTTATCACTTGAGCCACCTTGCTGGTCCTCATCTTCCTTTTTAATTCCCTGTGGCAGGAAATGTATCTAGTTAAAGTTTAGTAGAAATTTGGTTTGGTTTGTTTCCTGTGACACTATATTCTTTTCCTGGCTTCTCACACTAGTATTATGAGGTTTTTACAAATAGGAATAGAGAATGTTCCTTTAAGCCTTGTTATTTGGGATTAAAAAGAAGGGAAACACACATGTGTGTGTACACACAAACACACACTCTATCTATCTATCTATCTATCTATCTATCTATCTATCTATCTATCTATTCATCCATGAGACAGGTTCTCAACTATTCTGGGCAGGCTTTGAACTTGCTGTGGAACCAGGATGACCTTGAATTCTGACCCTCCTCCCTCAACTTCCTGCACGCTGGGATTTACAGGCATCAACTACCAAGCCTGGTTTCTTGTGGGACTTGTGATCTAACCCCAGCCTGTATGCACGCTGGGAAAACACACTATGAACTCCAGCCCCTAAAGCTAAAGGAGATGTGTCTCCGGAGGCTTCTTCTCTCCCAGGGTGCATGCTGAGCATGGTGGAAGATCAACACAGAGCCATTATATTGATTGCAGTCACACTAGGTACCAAGCTCTTTAGTGTATGCTAAAACACATATCGAGAAAACTACAATGTGACTTAAGATGAAATAAGAGCAGTATCCCCCACAAAGTAAATGTCATGTCTATTTTATTTTAAATAAATTATGTAGTTCTTAGGGGTTAGTGGCAATTCACTTGACTGGAATGTGCAAAGCAGGGGTTTCAAATTCATAGTCATGTGACCTTTGTGTGCTCTTTTCCTTCTGTCTTATCACTGGAGTCAGAAAAGACGGAAACCTTTCTACTAGGATAGATAGAAGAATCTGTCTAAAGTCAAGTTCAAGGCCACCTTGGGGCTGGGTTGACTACATCACCACCTGGCCTGGCTACTTGTTACTATCTGTTTTGGCTACACTATCAAGTTGTGAGGCATTTTGTTTTTAATTCTCCCAGCCAGTGTTCTGCAATTCCAGCAACTCCACACCTGCTCGGATAACCATGTGTCTGCCTCGAGGCACTCATCCATTCGTTCTGAGTGTTCCAAGCTGGTGTCTGTGTTTTCTTTAAGTTCAGTTTCAGAGAGGTGAGCTGGGTACACCCCCATGGAATGAATCCCAAGCCAGGAGGATAGAGCTGAAGAAAAGCAGTGGCCAGCCCTGCCACTGTTAGCTATATCATCAAGCAACTGGATCCAGCAATTTCAACTTCTTCCTTCTCAGCTAGAGAAAGGCATAAAAGTGCTCTAACCTTTTGCAGGCCTATTTTTTCCAGTTGGGACCTGTGAACAGGGTTTTAGAGCCTTAGCCGGGGACCTGGTGAAGCTCACATATGATCTGTGTTAATTTAAGCAAGGCAACTTGTTAAGAGTGTTTTATTTTTCCTCTCTAGATTTTTGGCCTCTACCCAAGCTACTCCTTGGCTGTTTCAAACTATTCTAGCTGTTCTTCATGTTATTATTATGTACTTATCTCACTAACAGCAGTGTTTCTAATGCAAGTTTATGGCATTAAATATGAAAGGATCCAAATGTAAAATGTGACCAGAATGGTATTGAGCAATAAAAGTGGGGGATGGTCAGGAGAAACTGTCATTTTATGCAGAATTTTTATTTTTTGAGTATCTGGTATTTGGCTTTGATGTAGTAATTCTCTGCAGCCAGAGTCGTCTTTCCTGCTTCAGGATCTTCTGCCCTATCAGCGCCTGTTTACCTGATGAATCTTTCATCTGTTGGTGTGAGTTCTGCCTTCTAAACTTTCTCTGAGTAGGTCTGAAGTTTTGTCCCAAGAGGAAGTAGTTCAAACATTTGGGAACAGATAAGGATATGTTATGTCATCGAGTCTACCCTCCTTGAATGGAGCATTTTTAGTCTTCTCCTTTTGACATTGTTTCATGTTCTCCAAACCCCTGAGTCCTCTGTGTCCTGTGTGAAAGCAGAGTGCAAGTGCGATGGGTCAATCAGATGCACTTCTCCCCTTGCTGTGAAGATGTGGACTTGTGGTTCAACCTCAGGCTTCTCATCCTAAAAATGGTGATACTATCTGAAAATACCCGAGAGCATCCATCAGCTGCAGTACAGGCTACGTGACAGTTTTCTTTTCTTTAAGCAACATTTGTTGCTTATCATTTACTTTTTTTCTATGTCTGTCCTCAACTGTGGTATCCGGAAGTGACAGGACTCCAGTCTGCTGGGGAGTGTAGGGCAGAGCCTTAATGTCATCATCTCGGTTCTCAACACTGTATTCCTAGTGATGGAGCCTCTGGTGGGAGTTGGGGGCATAGGGATTTCCATCCCAATCTCTTAGGCAAGACTGTGCTGAAATGCTTCCGCAAGAACAAAAGAAAATGACAAATAGAAAGTATTGGTATCAGATCCACTGCTTTTGGAGCAGAACTTGATCTTCCATAGATAAAACAAAACAATAAAAGAGTATTCTCTCTTTGTCTCTGTCTCTCTGTCTGTCTCTTTGTGTGTGTGTGTGTGTGTGTGTGTGTGTGTGTGTTTAGGATACGAATGCACATGTATATGTAAGTGCCGGGACCTGTGCCAAAGCTAGGGATGGAGAGAATGCAACCAATACATGTAACTCAAGTACTTCAGAGACGAGAAAATAGCAGCGCCTCATTGGTTTTGTGAAGTAAAACCAATGAGAAAGTGTGGGTTTTGCTCCCATAACCTACACAAGCAATGCCTTTTTGCCTTTTCTGCCTTGGCCAGGATGCAAGCCTGTTTTCTCTCAGAGTATCTGGCTCCTTTGGGTCCACGAGTAAGCAACACCGCATTGTTATGCAAATTGCTCCTATTCCCAGCAGGGAAGCCCTGCGCCTGGTGAAGCCCTCTCTGCTGGGAAAAGCTTTGCAGCTGTCTCCTCCTGGCTTGATATCTTTATAGAGCCACCAGAGCAGATGAGTTCTGCATTTTTGTTCCGCACGGTGTCCAACTTTCTACTGTTTCTTTTTTTCCTTATTTTCTTTCCTTTTTTCTTTTCCTTCCTTCCTTCCTTCCTTCCTTCCTTCCTTCCTTCCTTCCTTCCTTCCTTCCTTCCTTCCTTCCTTTCTTTTCTTCACTTTAGCACAATGCACACATAACCCAGGCCCATGCCTTCAGCTCTGCTGTCCTTCTGAAGATAACAGCCCCAGGAAGATATACAGTTGAGTTCCACACTCCATGGTTCCAGAGGGAAAGTGTCCAGTACCCTTCTCAGCTTTCTTTAGCTAAGGACCACCATCAGCCCTCCTGCCGTCCTTAGTAGGTTTCAAGAAGCCATTTTGCATCTTTTCAAGAGGAGTAGGCTACAAGCTACGGCTTTCAACATCATCCATGTTGTAATCTATTCCTCTGCTTTTGTTCTTCCTGTAACCCCACACCCATCCCCTACCCCATCCTGTAGTCTCATATCCTCTGTTCATTGTAGGGTGGTTTCAGAGCCTTCACTTTCGCAAAGTTGTTCAAACATTCAGATCCTAGGCACCAAGTCATCACATAACTTTAGCCCTTCCGCTGCTTCTGGTGGTGCCACAGACATGGCCTGCTGGCACGGATCTCCAGCCTCTGCTTTGAAACCATTAGATCAAGCAACCAACACATTGCCCAATTTTCAAGTAAGAAGAAAGATCACTACTCTTTCATCACTGAGCACTTCTCTGTGATCTGTTAGTGGGAGTGAGGGTAGCTGGGTTAGAACTAGATTTTCGCAGACCCCAGAAAAACAAATTGGGCAATAGGTCTCTTGGCAGAACCAGCACAAGGCCAAAACTTTCCTCATAGCTTTGTAATAGAAGCATGCTCACTGCCTTCCTATCTTGGTTTCCTTCAATGATCTGATGACCACATACGTAGAAGTCAGTGGAAAACTTGAAAGCTTCATTTTTGTTTTTTGCACTATATGGCATCAAACTGGCATTAAAATAAGTCACTAAGGCTTGGCAGCTAGTGCCTCTCTCCCATTGGGACATCTCATTGATTCTTTTAAACAGGAAGAAAGCATTTGTCTTCATTTCTTGCATATACATTGGGATATATACATTGTGTATACCTTGGGAGAACCAAGCACTGAGCTGTGTGTGCACAAAAATAAACACTAAGCCTTAGGTTTATAAAGCACAAATATGTATCTCCATCCTTGTATCTCAAGGATATTATCAATTTTAATTTAACTTCGAGAGGTATAGCTGAAGGTTTGTATGAATCATTTTGTTGTTTGTTTATTGAACGACTCTAATTTGAATCCTAACTGCCATATTTGAGCTACATCCTTGTGGTGAAAGTAGAAAAGGAATTTCCAGTGTATATGTATACTTTTCAGAGGGGAAAATGTTATATATATTTTATATATATAAATGTTATATATATATATGTGTGTGTGTGTGTGTTTGCTTAGAATATATATATATATGTAATATATATGGGATATATATCACAAACATGCATTTTTTTGTGTATGTATGTATATGTGTGTGTATGTATGTATGTGGAAGTCTTGTATTGGTGGGTGCATTTGCTTCTTTTGCTTTGTGTGAAAGCCAGAATTTGATTCCCGGATGTCTTCCTTGAACATCTTTTCACTTTAATTTTGAGACAGGGACTCTGACTGGACCAGATGCTCTCCATTCACCTTGGCTAGGCTGTCTGTCTGGCCAGCCATCAAGCATCTTCCTATCTCCATCCCCTGTTGCTGGGGTGATAGCTATATGCCACTATGTCTAGATTTTTAATGTAGTTTTTGGAGACTCAAACTCAGTATAGCAAGTCTTTTATCCGTTGAGTCATCTCTTTAGCCCTAGGAAAATGTAATGTTTATATAAGAACTTGTATCATCATGTGGCTGTGATGGTATAAAGATGCAGCAAGTGACCCAGAGCTGTCTTTCTTGTGTACAAAGAAAGAAAAACAGGGCACAATTAAGGTGGTGTCATTGCCCATCTTGAACACTGAGTTCCAGGAAATGATGGAGGCTGGGTGGGATCTAATTATATGCTGATGATTTTGTGAACTTTGAAGACATAGCTTAGGAAGAGATTTAAACTGCTCAGGTCTGTTTACAATCAATCTGGACCCTCTCCCATGCCAATACCCAACAACCCATCAAGCTTGCCATAAAAACACAGGCTCTTTCTCCAACTGCTAGTGTTTCAGGCAGGCCACGTGTGCCCTCCAATTTCCATCCACACCACTGCACCTTAATTATTAGTTGGCCTGTTGGCTGTTGGGCTGTTCTGAAATCTGGCCAGGAGCAACAGACCAGAACTTAGAGAAAATTTGAACTTGGCAGTGACCACATTTGGGGGATTTTCACGGCTCCTGTTTTACCGTTTTGGTTTAATATTTATTATATATGTATATATGTATATATTTATAAGCGTGTGTGGGCGCACAGTTGGCACTGCACACACGTGGAGGTCAGAGGACAACTTGCAGGAGTCTTGTCTTTCCTTGCACCAACCATAAGGGTCTTGGGGATCAAACTCAGGTTGTCAGGCTAGGTACAAGTACCTTGATCTGTTCAACCATTTTGCCAGCTCTGCGTGTAATAGTTCAGAGACAATGGTGCAAAGACTATAATACAGTTTTCTCCATAAGCATCATATTTATTTCCTATTTGTGCCTGCATATGTATTGGCATGCTCTGTTACTTGCCAGTGTGCCTGTGTATGCTCAGATGTATGTAATATGTAGTTTTATATATATATATATATATATATATATATATATATATATATATATATATATATATATATGTATTACTAGAGTCCCCAGTGTATAGTTTATACTTGGAAAGAAATCATCTTCCATAATCCGTCACTGCCTAGCTGTTGTAGCCTGGGCTAGAACATCATTTGTTAACAGCGACAAAGCCACATTCATAAACGCCGACATGTTACATTAATTTATAGGTACTGAGTGACTTATTAAAAGTGACGTGTGAAATATAACAGGGCTCGGCATGGATGATTAGGTTCGGGGCTTTGAATTGTTGACAAGGCAGAGGTAATGAATTGCGGGACACCGGCTACCGCGTTTCCCCCTCATTAGTCAGTATTAGCGGCATTAATAGTAATAATTGGATATATTCATCATTTAAAATGTTTTAATAAATGTTTGGACAGTACCTGATTGGGGCTGTCAAATATTAGGCTAGAAGGGTTTCTGACAAGAAAAATAGGATGATAGTCCTGAGGTGAGAGATTTACGGAGCTCAGGCCTCGCCAGTGTTGACTGTCATCTTCCTCAGGAGTTCTGAGTTCAGAGGAGTTGGGGCCACCATTTCTCTCATTTCTGCCATTCTTCTTGCCATTTATGCCAAGAAAATTTTGAAGGAGAACAGGAGGACACGACCAAAGAAAGCCTTGTTGGAGACTGGTTCGTTCGGGTTGGCTTTCTGAGAGTGAGTTAAGCAACCCAACTTTGGTCCAAGTTAGAGTTGAAGCTTTGTGCAAGCTCCCTGGTCTTTGGAGCTTCCATTTCTAAGCCTCTGCATGTGACTTTGGGACTAATTGGATCTACTGCTTTGTGAGATTAATCATTACATGAGATACTAGACACCTAGAGAAGATTTTAACCAGCTTTCCCACTCACACTTTTCAGTATTTATTGGAGATTGGTATTTCAGGTCTAAGTGCAATCGATAAAATGGACATGACCCCTCTCTTGCCCCTAGAGAGAAGACCACCACCATTGTTTTAGTGTGTGTAGCATTGTGTGAGGGATAGGAATGCACTTATTCTTTCTGTAGTAACTGAGGACTAGATGTACCCCAAGTCCATGATTTGAAATCTTTTTTTTTTTTTCCTTTGTGTAGCCTTGGCTTTCCTACTCTAGCTTTGTAGACCAGGCTGGCCTTGAACTCACAGAGACCTTGTCACCAGCCTCTGCCTCCCTGAGTGCTGGGATTACAGGCATGTGCCACCAAGCCTGGCCCATGATTTGAATTTTATATTAATCTTTCTTTATTACTGTGATTGGTTTAAAGTATCAGATCCAAAGGCCTAGGGAGAAAGAGTGTCCATATACACTTTGGGTGTTCCACTACAGAAAAACCAAATCGAATACAACAAATATATCTTTAAATCATATTTGAACAAATACAAATTTAAGATTTATGTGGGGAAGGCAGAGGTACCCTCATCTGCAGCACTGTAGATGTCACCGTAAATTGTAATGTTAGGAAAACTGAAACCTTTGGAGAACTTATGGCAGCCATGTCCCCTTGAACTTAATTGAGTCCTCTAGTTTATCTTCATAGTAATCTTGCAGGTAGGTGATCAAACCTACCAGCTTCCAATGAGGAGGCTGGGACTCAGAGAGTGTGAGTCATTTCCTTAAGGGAACACAGCTGACAGGCCATAGAACGCAGATTGCTAGTGAGTTTGCGCAACTTCATGTCTTAACCAACCTGCACCTCTGCTTCAAATATTTTGGGGACTTGAACAGTTCTGTCATGATTCAGGAAGGCTGTCATTGACCTGTAGTATATTTCCAAGTGTTTTAAGAAAATGATTATCATCACGTTGTCGATCCTTTGCCTTGGATTTTCCTTCAAGCACAAACTCCTAATATAGAATCAGATTTATACTGGATAAAGTTATTTAGGCATGAGATAAACCTCTGTGGATCTCTCAAAATCATCTTTCTATCACCCTATTCTTAGACAAGGTATCTTGGTATAGTGGGGTCCAGTGCGCAACTTGCTTTGCTGTGGTTAAGTCCTTCTGTGGCAGGCATAGGAAGAAGCACATTGTCAAACAGCAAAGGATTCTTTTTAGGCACTTACATTTGCTGTCAGTTACAACACAAGATGATGAGTACACGGTCAGGGCTATCTACGCGGGCCATGGCTGTGGGTGAAACAGGGTCCATAAAGAAATACCTGTGTAATGTACCCTGCTTGCTTCCCTGTGGTTTGTTTATCTTTTATACATTTGGATGTCTCCAACACTTAAGCTATCAGAGAGCCCTGCTCTATAGGTTACAGCAAGGGCAACTTTTTGGTGTTTTTTTTTTTTTCAACCTAGTGTGATCGAGTCTCAGATTATGGTAGCCTTTGCCAGCATTTTCAGATGAAACAATTTTTGTACCCGCCAGGCAATTTGCCACTCAGAGCTAATGAATTCTGCTCTAGGCAACTATTTTAAAGAAATTCTTAGATTTGCAAATAAAATCCTACATACAGAGATGCTCACCAAAATACTATTTATAATAGTGAACACTTGGAAGTAATCAATGATGGAAGATTTGCTGATTATGTATTGATTTTAAAGGAATGTCACAGAATAAAACAAAATGACAGTTGAAAGATTACTAAACAGATTTGAAATTATATATGTGGTTATAACATTCATATATACATTTAGAATAGAAGTGGGCTATATAAACAGCTTTATTTACTATTACTTTTGCGCTTTGATCTTTATCATTGACCATATACATCTGTGCCCACCTCTACCACAGCAGCATGCCTCTGGAGGTCAGAAGGCAACGTTGTGAAATTTCTTCTCTCTTTTTACCTTTTGGTGTCTTGTGTGGCAAGTACTTCTAGTAGCTGATCAATCTTACTGCCCCCCCCACACCTGTAAATATATTTGAGTAAAAATATTGTCCTTCATAACCAGGAAAAATCTAAACATTATTTTGAAGTACGGCATCTAAAAAACTCATGTGTATATGACCCAAAAGGCAGCAACTGTGAAGTTGCTTGATTGCCCTGGCCCTGGGATCTTGTTAGACATCAGAGGAGCGTTTTATTTAGGGCAGCATTTGACTAAGCTAATTCCGGACATTTCTCTCAACCCCTGAGCTGCTGGTTTTAAGTTGCAGGAAAGATTTCTGGCTGGGGCCAATTGAAGAGAGTGCACGTAAACACAGGGTTTATTTTGTCAGGGATGTTCTTGAGAGGCTTTACTCTTTACTGGTCTTTTTTTTTTTTTTTTTTTTTTTTTGTTCTTTGTGGCCATTTATTTACTTTAGAAAATACTCCAGTAGATCCTCACTTGAGTGAAAAGGAGCTGTGTTCTCATGGAGAGGTTCAGTTGCTGATCCAGGGGGCTCTAAGAATGAAGCAGAAGTTCAGAAACTATTTTTTTTTTTTTTTTACATTACAGTTTTGGCTCCATGTCTGTGAGTGATTTTGCTTCAAATATATCCCAAAATTCCCACCCGCAATTTCTCTTTAGTGCTTTGCATATGATAGAAGGCATTACTAACATCTCTCTTCCCTTTCCAGTGGCTTTTTTATTTTTATTTTTTAAAGCCTATCTTTGAGTGAGGCTCAGGATGACAAAAGTTTTTACCCACTGGCTCCGTATCGCAAGGGAGCAGAGGACACATGTGACAGGAAAAGGGCAGCATTGATCCTACCCATCCCTTTAGTGAGTGCATGAGAGGGAGGAGATTTACAGTTAAGATCTTAAATCAGGGTTGGCTGTTAAAGTTTTTGTTGAGGATTTAGGGAGGCCAGGGCTAAAACTGAGAGTCACCCCGGAGGTTAAGCTGCGGAGATCTAGGAGGCATGTCTTCTGCTGTGGTACTGATGTGGTAGAACAGCTGGAGGTGAGAGGCCTGAGTTTGCTTCTGTGCAGGACACTGAGGTGAATGTGAGGGCAATGATGCCAGGATTTCAGAGGCACAGATATGTGCCTTAAGACAGGTGCATCGCAAGCAGGGGCTGATGGGAAAAAGATTCAGTCAGCACTTGCACTTCTTTACCCTGCAGAGCTTCAAGCGACTTTGCAAGTTTAATCTGATCATGTATACGGAGCAAAGGCTATTGGGAGAGAGGAGGCTGAGAGACTTTTATTGAAGAGGACTCAGTTGCATCAAAGTAGCCAAAATGGCAGCTCAGGCCATTATTCTTAAAAATTATGAGAACTGACTTTTTTTTTCTTTTTTTACATAATTTTAAAACTTGGAATGGGACCACATTTATACTCTCAAGCCTCATTTCTGTGTCTTTGTGCCAACTTTGGCAGGTGAACAGGGGAAAAACAATCAACCTTCCCAGGGTTCTTCACAGCCTTGCCAAGGCTTCTGGGTCAGTGAGATAGTGTGATCAACTTGAATTTTCCCCTAGATGTGGATTAGAGTTCAACATTTCTCATATAGCATCTCTATGACATTAGAGCGAGTTAAGGCTAGCCTGGCCAATTTAGTGAGACCCTGTCTCAAAATACAATGTGAACAGAGGGCTGGAATGTAGCTCTGTGGTAGAGTACTTGCTTTTGTATGCCTAGGATATACAAGGCTCTAAGTTTAAGCCTCAATACAGTAAAAAAACAAAACAAAAGGAAAGAAAAATGAACCCTAGTAGATGCTATTTTATGGGTTGCTATAAGGATTTAATGAGGTGACATCAGTAAAACCTTTACTAAATTCCCTTGCATATAGTAAGCACCCAATTAGCAGTTGGTTGATCTTATTCTAATAAGATCAATAACAATCCTGATGATCTCATTATCAGTATTATCAGGAGATGAAATTTATTGGCAATTCATTTATGAATATTTGCCTACTTCTCTGTAGATCATAAAATAATGTCTTTTACCACTGACCATTCTCTACCCTGTGATGAACAAAGAGCCTTCAAGCAAGAACTGTGGAGGACACACAATTGTATAAAGCCCAATTCTGAGGACAGATGAGCAACTCCAAAGGCAACACGGGATGGGGCGAATATGAGCAAAGCCCATGGGAATTTAGATGGTGGTGTTTGGGTCAATGTGGTCAAAGTGGTCATGGTGGTTTTGGGCTGGACTCCCTTCTATTACACAAAAGACATTCTGAGCAGAAGGAAGGGTGTGCAGAAGCTTGAAGCTGAGAGATGACAAACTTCGAGGATACAAAAGTGCTTGGCTAAAAGCTATATGAAGGGCAGCTTTGGAAGAAAAGGTGAATTGGTTTTAGCCAGGAGACCTTAACCGTGGTCTTTGAGGTTAGACCTCTAGTGCCACAAATCCCTTGCAAGTGTTCACAGATGAGTGGAACAACCAGATTGTACTAAGATACCCCAAAAATAAAATGATTCAGGTAAATGCCATGAGAAAGATTCTTATCTACCTTGAACACTTAGGTGTATGGAGGAATGAAACATTAACTTTGAATGGAGAATCCGGGTGGTCTAAATGAATCCTAGCCAGACCAAGAAGTATGGAGGGATGTCAAGAGACAGAATAAGTTATAGGCAAAAAGAACACTTGCGCTAAAACGTGAAGGTTGGGAAGAGTAATTTCCTGGTTGGCTTCATGTCTGCTGGGTAAAATGGGCACCCACTCTTTCTCCATATCCTAAGGACTGGTGTCTTTTGCAGTGAGAATGGAGTCGAGTCTCCTGTTAACAGAGAAGCAAGAGAAGTGGCAACTGCACTGTCTCTGTGTTCTCAATGTGTCTCAGGCAGGGATGCTTCCCTTTCTGAGAAGGGAAGGAAATAGGGCAGCCATCCATGTTAGCCATTGCCTGGCTGCCACTAACTTGGTCCCACTCCTAGCATCACTGTGAGATGTTTCCCTCCCGTTGCCAGTGAACCAGTTACCACTAGATGAGAACACACATCTAAGCCAAAGACTCTATCCTTTCCTCTGACCCACCATCTTCCTGCCCATGCTGTGGAATATGTTAATAGCGAATAAAGCACACACTGCTTTAATTTGTGTTTCGGAAAAAGGGCAGTAGACATTCAGCCTCCACTAAATGTGTGTCAGTTAAACCTTGGCTTTTCTGTCCTGTATACTTAACTCCTTTAAAGACATTTTAGAAAGGGTTCAGAAAAAAATGGCTCCATTGATAAAGTTCTTGCCATTCAAGCATAGGGAATCTCAACTCTGTTGTCCCCAGTGCACACAAGCTGGGCATGGTGGGAATGTGCCTGTAATCCCTGCACTCGGGAGGCAGAGACAGACAGATGCTCAGGGCTTGCTGGTCGGTTAGTCTAGTCGAATAGGCGAGTTATAGATTCAGTGAGAGACAATCTCAAGAGATAAGGTAGAAAATGATTAATGAAGACATCAGACATAGGCCCTCTGCCCCATCACATATACAGAGGTGCACACATGTGAACGGGTACATCTACCAATTATATAAACTTAAAAGAATAAAGGAAGGAGGCGTAAGGAAAGGACAGGAAGGAAAGGGTGGGCGGATAGATAAATAGATAGATAGATAGATAGATAGATAGATAGATAGATAGATAGAGGGATAGAGGGATAGATAGAGGAGAACAGAGAGAATATCAGTATTAAGGGTTAGCAATTACCATGGCATTGACATTTGTAATCTAACGATGACTTTTCTCTCTAAGGGTGGGTTCATTTTGGCACAAATGTGTGACTGTGCATATGTGTGTGTGTGTGTGTGTGTGTGTGTGTGTGTGTGTGTGTGTGTGTG
>NW_026591597.1:1271602-1310217 GCF_907164565.1 Psammomys obesus | reverse complement strand
GTGTGTGTGTGTGTGTGTGTGTGTGTGTGTGTGTGTGTGTGTGTGTGAACAAATATAGCACCTGAGAAGGCAGCATGTGGGTGGCGAGCCTCAGTTCTCTTTGATGCATCGTGGGCTCTCAGCTTCGGAGTTTCTTAGACGCCCGCACCAATGCTTGCTCACCACCACACACAGCCGCTGAAGTGCCAGCGTCACGTTACAATTAACAGTAATTCTGGTGGCTGTCATCACTTACTCGGAACAGAGGATCCCTAGCAAAAGCAGGGCACCGTCACACCTGCTAATTCAAAGGCATTGTGTGAACTCTGACAGACCTCAGTGCACTTCTCATGCTTGTTCGAATGAATAAAGTCTGGCGACTTAAATAGAGAGGAGGATGGAAAAAAAGAAGTTTTAACACATTTCTGCAGATGAGCCTATGAGGGGTCAACTTGTGAGCAGAAAAAAAGTTGTGTTAAAGAAAGTAATTAGAGAGAGGCAGAGAGCTGGAATATTAGTGCTTTTACAGAGTAAATGAGGATAAATTCTGTTAATTATGTGACTTTCCCTGGTACTAATGTGATAATAAAGTGCTCTCATTTTGGAGAAGCTTGTCACAATCCCAGCAAAGACAGTGACCCTTTTACTAGGTGAGACCAAAAAACAACTTCTAAAGCACTGTAGCAAAAAGCAAGCGATCAGTGTTAAATGCTCCCTCCCCTCAAGTATAGTAAGCTGATACCCACCATGATCTGAGACTGTTGAGGAATGCACTGTCTTATTTGAGGTCCGGAAGCACTTACGCTAGCTTTTCTGTTTAGTTCCAGGGGGAAGAGTTGGGAATAATTCAAAAGAGAATAAATAGTCCAGAGCAGGCTTCCAGGTCAATGATGAACAGCACCAAAAAGGCCATGTTTGGAATGTTGGTGAAATGCTGGTCTTCCAGACTTTGTTCTGAGCAAAATTTATGGGTGTAGATGTCATTTTAGGGGCAGAAGGGATGTGGAACTTGGTGGGCTGTTTGCAGCACTCTGAGGGTGGTGGAAACCGAGGAGAGAGATTACTTGTTCACTTGGGAGAATCGAGGTGGGAGAGGCACTGGGACCTTTGGTATTTGATTGTGGATTCCCTGCAGGGCAGAAAAGGAACCCAAGAGTTAACAAGAGGGTGTTTTGGCAGCAAATACAAAAGAAGAGAGAGGTTGTTGGTGCAAACGGGGAAAGGCTAGGGTGACTGCAGTGTTGTGAACTCTGAGGAAGAGGGAGGGTAGATTTTAGTTGACTTCACGGAGGACATGGATGATTGCTTCAGGGCAGAGGAAGGTTTTATTCGCTTCTGTGTCTTTAACTACATAGGTACGTGGAAAGCTCACTGCATAATGCCGTGTCACTGTGTGTGTTGACTGCTGGACCTTCCAGTGGCAGTGAGTACCTCGGTTCACAGAGAGCCCTGCTCCAGTTCACAGGACCACAGACAGTCCTCTGAGACTCTGCATTCAAATTATGTCTACCTCTGCCATGAACTCTCTGTGGGAAGGGAAGTTACTTAATCTCTCAATGATTCAGCTGCTTTTTATCTGGAGAACTGGGGCAGAGGTGGAGAGTGGGTGAATGGATGGGGTAGCGCAGAGCGGTTGTGAAGATTAAAATAAAGCGTGCATGGAGCACGCTACATCGCAAGTAGTAACCTCCATTTGACATGAGCCATGACTTTACCCAGTATTCGTTTTCGAAAGCGTGACACTTAGGTAAAGTATTCCACTAGCCTGCTTTGGGGCAATCTTTTGAAAAGAAGAAAAGCGACCATCATGGGAAGGCAATCTGTACTCTGAGTCATCTTGGCAGAGGACCCATCATCACTCCAGAGTGCATGCAAACTTGATCCCACAGTTCAAGGAAACATACATGAGACCCCACATTTTTCCAGGCTCTTTGCATTTGAGAAGGGTTTGGCAATATGATTATCTTCATATGGGAAGAGTTTTCTTTATTAAAAATAATACTTGAAATACTTGAAGGGCTCAGGGAAACAGTTGTGGGAGGCGACTGCCTGGGGGTGTTGGTATAAGCTGTAGGCTTTAAGGAGACCCAGTGCTCTTGTCATGCCTGTTGGTTTCATTTGAGGAAGGGGAGCCAAGAGCAGGGGCATCTCAGAGAGAAGGGAGAAAACTCAAGAAGAGACTTGGGCAGGCCTATTTTAGCTTCCCATATACCTTACCTTGTTCTCTGACATATAAAGACTGTGTTTTAGTAGAAAATATGATTCACCTATAACTATATTATTTATCATTTGTGTGTTCTGTGGATCATCTCACCATCTCTAAGAGATGAGCCTTGAATCTACCAAAAAGACACCAGAGAACAGACTGTGCATGTCTGGTATGAGACAGCATGTGTGTCGTATCCTGGTGTGACCTTATGTGTTTCTGAAACCCCATTTATTTTTCATCTGTTGCTCTAAAAAGAGTTAGTTGGTAGGTAGTGCTGGGGGACAAGATCTTATTGCTTTGTCATTTGTGTGTATGTATGTATATATGTGTTATGTGTTTGTGTATGTGTTCATATGTGTGCATGCAAGTATATGTGCACATGTGTGAAAGTCAGAAATGTTGGTTATCATCCTTACTCACTTTTCACCTTATTTTTGTGAGCCAGAATTTCATATTGAATGTGTGTTCACCAATTTGGCTAAACTCACTGATCAGCAAGCCCTAGGAATGGATCCTCCTGTTTCTACCTCTCCAGCATGGGGATTACAGGAATGTGCCACCATGACTGGTTTTTGTTTGTTTGTTTTTATCATGGCTGCTGATAATCTGAACTCAGATCAGATCAGATTTGCAGAGAGAACACTTCATTGACAAGACCATCTTCCCAGCCCTTCAGTCACAATTGAGAAATGAGTTCATCTATCAGGCTATCATTTAGTTCTTACAAAAATATTGATGTCAGTAAATATTTTGTTATCAAATTTGGCACCACAATTCATTTTTGGTAAAAATTACAGTGATGAGTACAGACAGAGGCATCACAAAGGAAGGGTGCAGAGTGTGTAGCTGGGAAGCTGTCTTCTCAGAGAACTTGAGTCCAAGTGGCACTTGCTCCTAACCAATAAGCTATATCTCTGGCTCTAGTTTTTCTCTTAACATAATTAGTGTTTAAATTTGAAAATTGGTACAGAAAAGCCACATTGCACACTTATGATTTGATTCTTGTGGTTTAGAGCGAGTGATGTAGACTCTCTTCTAGGGCTGGTTTGGCCCCAAACTTGCTTGGAGCAAGTTTGAGCAATTTTTATAATTTTTATACAATAGACAACCAACCTTCTCGTTTATGGGGCAGTTTTGACAACACGACTTCTGAAGTCAGGTAGCTGGAGAAAGTTGAGCTGTTCCAGTTGACAAGCCATTATTCCTCAGTTCATACAATTTCAGGGCTGTCCCTGGGTCTGTGTGAAGCCTAGTTGACTCTTTGATGTTGCCTGATAAAGTCCCTTATGATATCAGTTCCAAACATATAAAAAGCCTTCATCATTTTGAGAGTGAGCAGCAATTCTGTTAAGAGGAAAGAAAATGAATGTAGTTGTATGCAGACTTTTGAATGTGGACAGTTCAGCATCCCTCATTTGAAAATTAGAAATCCAAAATGCTCCAAGAGGAGAAACACTTTGAGCATCAACATGAAGCCACCAAAAGGAAATGCCATACCTGACCTGAGGTGATGGGTTGCACTAAATTTTTGTATTAAATTACCTTCAGCCTGTGTGTAGAAGGTGTATGTAAAATATAAATGAGTTTCTTGTTTAGATTTGAGTTCTGGTTTTTGAGACCTCTCACGTATTTGTATATTCCTCATCTACCTATCTGTCTGTCTGTCTGTCTATCATCTATCTCTCCCATATATCTGTATGCTTCATTTATGTATGTATATGTTTTTGATAAATACATGCATATGTTTATGATTGTGACTTAAGTGTATTGTTAGAGAGCCTAAACTTAACCAGGACTCTGTAAAGGAGACTTTGTACTTTTTACACACTTTTTTGAGACTCTCTTTTCTGCTGTCTGCTCAGTGTAGTGATTTGGTCGACATTTCTGCCTAACTTCACTTCAACTTTCTTGGCGGACATTTGTGGGTAAGAGCCCTCTCTACTCGCTTCCTCCTCATCTGTCAAAAAATATATTTTTGCCCTGTGAGCACCATTATCAGCATAATAGCCTGTGTTCTCTAAGGCTCCTCTCTAAGGCACTGCATTTTGCAGCACCTCAGCTTCATATCTTTCTTGGCTAAGCTATGATAGAAGGAGAGACTGTTTTTTTTCAAGCTACTTAAGACCTGCAGCTGGTTCTGATGGTGCCTGACAGCTTGACTTAACACATGTTTACCCCTAAGGCAGTCATAGAACTGAGGGCGGCGATGGACCCGGTGACATCCTGCCCAATGCCAAAGAACAAGGCTTTAAAAATGCAAGAACTCTTGAGTGAGGGCAAAGCACTCCAAAAGGAGAGCAAGGGGCTGCTATTTTTTTTTTTTTTTTATGTACATGGGTGTTTTGTTTGCATGTGTAAAAGAGTCAGGTCCCCAGGAACAGAAGTTATAGACAGCTGTGAGCTGCCATGTGTGCGCTGAGAATTGAACCCGGGTCCTTTAGAAGAACAGACAGTGCTCTTAGCCATCTCTCTGGCCCCCGGACTGCGATTTTTAATAGGAGGACATGAACTGGAATGGTTGCATATGTCTTTAATCCTAGCACTCAGGAGGCAGAGGCAGGCAGACCCTGAGCAATCCATCACACACTCCTATTTCCTTCTTTCTTGAGAACCCTGTAGACCTTTCACACAGAAAAGCATGTGTACACGAGCTTGCATTCCACACTGGGGTATTTGAGGCCGTTAAGTCAACCATCCAGAGGCTCTTGATTAAGATGATAGCAGTAGGTAATGTCTAAGTCATCCTCTTGCTTTAGTAGTTTGATTTTAGTAAATAATGACAAATTTAGGTGACAAAGTAGAGGAGATTTTAGAGCGCCCCCCCCCCTTACCCTGTATCTCGAGTTTAAACCGAAGCTGTTCCAGGGTGACATACTGTGGGGAGGATGAGTGACCTGTGAGCATGAAAGCACCTGCAGAAAGTCTAAATGGTGTCATTCTTCATCTCTGCGATTGCTTAATTTCATTTTCCATCAGCAACCTTATGATATCCCGAGAAGCAGAGCTTAATAAAGTGTCAGGCTCTATTTTGCATTCTGATTTCAATATGATGAATTTCTTTTTATATTTTTTTATGGAATAGAACATACAGAGTTATTGGATTGTCCATAATATGAACTGGGATAATTGGAAGCTCATGAGATTATTGTCAGTACTCTGTGGGCACAATGCTCCCTGGTCATTTTTATTTGAAGACTGGTCCTAAGCTTTAAATCCAAATTAAGGGGTCACTTGTTCATATCTGAGCCCATCTTGTGTGGCATGTTGGAATGCAGTGATTGTTTGCAATGGAAGCCATTGCTCAAATTAAATTAATTATCACAGTAATGTGTAAGCCCAGGGGAGGCAGGCAGCACACAGAGATGCTGAGATTGGAACCAGGGAGTGTGTGCTTGGAAAAGCGAGTGGGAAAGTGATAGAGGATATTGAAAGGGCGGGTGATGCTGTGTTACAATCATTTTAAAACAACTTCCATCCTTAGAAAAATTTGGTACCTTTTCCCAAGGATGGAAATTATTTAGAGGTGATTTCCTCTCCTTTTCCTCTCCTCTTCCTTCCTCTTTTCTCTTTTCTTTGTAGAAAATGAGCTTG
Organism: Psammomys obesus; assembly: GCF_907164565.1. Taxonomy (NCBI): domain Eukaryota; kingdom Metazoa; phylum Chordata; class Mammalia; order Rodentia; family Muridae; genus Psammomys; species Psammomys obesus. The sequence continues at coordinate 1,304,438 of NW_026591597.1, read as the reverse complement.
TTTCCTCACAGCAAATAAATAAATAAATAAATAAATAAATAGACAAATAAATAAATAAATAAATAAATAGAAATTGTCAAATCTCATCTGTCCCTGGAAATCTTGTCCCTTTTTTTTTCCCCCTCTGTGACACATGCTGAGGGTAAGAGGGAAGGAGTGAAGGAATGACATGCCTCTTTTTACCAGTTAGGGATTTGAATTCAGTTTTTTTTAATCTAAAGTTCAATGGCACAAGATGATCTGTCCTTTCCTCCTCTGTAGGTCTCTATTTCTGTTCATAACTCCACCATATTGCCTAGAATATAGGACTGGCCCGTTCACTGGTTTTTAAAGTCACTAAGAAGATTCTAAGGAAAACTGCCTGGGACCTCTTTAGTGAGTTTCCACAGCAAAAATGGCTGTATGCCTTGGGCTTGGCAAGTAACACGTGCTGAGCTGAGTAAATACTGAATTCAGGACCAGATGAATGGGGAAATGAATGACCCAAGGAAGCAGGATGAGTGAAGAGATAGCAAATCATGGTGAGTTTTAAGCTACAGGGTCTATGAAAATTAGCAGAATGGCTTGTAGAATTTTAGAGAGAGGCCATTCTAGTCTGTTGGTAATATGGCCTTTTATCCCTTTGGGTTCCAGGTAAATGTTGTAAGAACAATGACAGGCTTAACTTAGAGATAATATGTTGAACTTTGATGTCAAGACAGTGTTAAGTAGGACATTTAAGGACACCAATGAGCTCTTGCATGAATTATGCATGTATGAAACTAATAAATGGTCACAGACCGTGAGATGGATAGCTCTTAACTCTGCTTGTTTGAATTAAATGGCAAATCTTAGCATATAGAGACTTTGAGAAAACCACTCATCATTTTTATTTCCTCAGTTACCCATTGCACAATGGAGAAACCTTCTCAAGGCTCGGGGGTGAATGATATGCACTTTGATTTTTACAACACTGAAGTTGAGTGTTTCTTCCACGGAAGTATTGTATACAAATGGAAAAATTCAAAAATGCAGGAGGGGAATAAAAAGAGACAAGTCATCCCTGTGTTATGATTGAAAATTAGCTGCTGTTAATATTTATGTTCATTCATTTGGTGCTTTTCAAACACAGCTGTCCTGGGTGCTGTGTGAACTGAGGGGCTCTTTAAGGAGTGTCACAGTAACAATAGCTGTAGTTACTGCAAGGGGGACTAAGAGTATGTAACAGTGATGAATAATATGACTAATTCTGTAGGGGCGTCAGGGGAGGTTCATGATGTAGCCTATTACACCATACCTGAAAGGTAGGTAGGATTACGGGAAGCTGGGATGGTGAGGGAATGTGGAAGATACTTCTGACCCAGGGATGCAGCCAACAATGAAGGGAGGAAGGAGGCTTCCTGTTAAGGCCACAAGGATGCAATTTGATGTGGCTGAATCAAAGAATGATAGGAAGAGAAGAAGAAGGGGGCCATATACCTGGAAATGTCCACTACTGACCCTGTGAGGCACTTTAAGATTCATTCAGCTGGCCCCTACCTAATAGCCACAACAGATTAATAGTCCATTTAAAGCTGTTCAGCTTTCCTTGGCAATTAATCAAATACGCTGTCCTAAGAGTCAAACTTTTTTCTTTGAAAAATCATATGTAAATACTTTTCTTTTGGACAAAATCCTTGAACTAAAATCAGTATGCTCTTAGTGCAACTGGCACCAGGGAGGAGAGACTCCAGTTCACCCTGTGTTCTCTGGAAAGATCTGTTGGTAAAGTGAATGAATGAATACTTACAAATATTTATACTTCACAAAGTATGGAAAAGGATAGTAAGTCTAGAGCCCAGGGAATAGTAAGCCAAGAGTTCAGGGAAAGCTGTATGTCTCAGTTACTGTTGACTTGAACTTCTTAATCCCTCCCTGGCATCTGTCACCTCCACAGAAGAGAGTCAGAGGGAAACTATAAAGGGGGCAAGTGAAACTCAGACCTCAGATTCTAAATGGATGGGCCTCACGATTTTAAATACTTACATATTGAACAACGGTGATAGCAAAGCCTTTCTTTTTCCACCTGTGGCTTTGTGTCTGCATGAAAGGTTTTCAAAGGCAGCGACTGTGAACACATAATGATGGGTAATCAAATTAAACCCTTAAAAAGTTGTTCACTGTCTTTCCCCAAAGAGACCCAGGAAATCTTGGTTTTGCTTTTACCTTAATTCTCCATTTTGTTACAGTTAAATATTCCAGTCTTTTCAGCAGGGTTAAAAGGTGTTGGGGGTGGTGGTGGTCATACATAAAGTGGTCATGAGAAAACCTGAAACATTAGAATTGGTAATTAGGACGACTTGGGTTCAAAGGGCCAGAATCTCTTTTCTTTGGCTTTAGCTCTAATTTAGTTAACCTGGCGATGGTGAGGTGTATTGCCAGATATGGTCAATGAGCTAAATCCCCATTATAAGATAATAAGATAGATAGATACCTTATATACAACTATTTATATGAATATGTAATATATTTTAATGGACAATTTACATAATGTTCAATATAGTATCTGTAAAATGGGAGTAGAAGCAGAACGCCACAGTTTTTGGAGGAGTAGGGCCTAATAGATGCAAAACACAAGGCCTCACAAATGGTCTTGTGCCCACATTTTCTGTAAAAACTGGTAAGGTGAATGCTGAGGCTCTCCTTCCTCACCTGTGTGTCTGATGCTGTCATGAGGCAGTAAGTAAGCAATACTTCTATTTTTTCCATCCCGAATAACACTTTACGGTGGGAACCCAGAAGTCCAACACTACTGAAAGCCATCCAAAGTCTGCAGGTGTCCTATGTCCACTGACTACCTGTAGGCTGTGCTCCATGTGACAGAAATAATTTAAAATAACCGTTGCCCAGTCTGCTTCCCTCAGTCATTCCCAAGCAGGCCAGACAAACATTTTTGTTTGTTGGTTGTTGTTTTTTTTTTTTTTTTTTTTTTTTTTTTTTTTTTTTTTTTAATCTGTGAGGTTCCTTCTGCATATCAAACCATATACACTGGTTTCAAAAGTTCTCCAAGGGACAATTTTAACCTTTATATACTCTGGCAAGAAAGCCTTGGTACTTGGGAGTGCTGTCAAAGGGCTTCCCCTGAAGTGTCTCTCCTTTTCTGTCATTCAAGAGATTTCAGGTTTGGCACTCTGTAATTCTTTCTTGTTTAATGGGCAATGAACCTTGCCAGGAGAATCAGCTGGACTGGGTCAGCAGAAGTCAACGTTCTGCCACAGGCCCTCCATCTCACAATCTTCTCAGTGTCTCTTCTGAGAGATTATGAGACACTCTTTCCCCCGTGGTCCTTCTCCACCCTTTGGCTGTCTTGACCCTTTTTGCTACCTGTCAGATTTGACTCCTAGCATAAGGACCCTATTTGCAGTGGGCCCTTTACCTTTAAACTGTTTTTAAGTTTTTAGGCAACTGTTATGATATTCCAACACTCCCTCACCCCCCCCCCCAGCTTTAAGCTCTTGCCACTAATTATGTCTTCTCACCAAGCCAAACTCTGAGCTCTGTGGTAATGAATCCTTTTCAAGCTGATCATATTTATCTCTTTAGGCTGCACACACTTTCCAGAAATGCCCAAGATCCAGGCAGCATCTGCCAGGGAAGGTAAACTTCTTGAAGTCATTGGCCAATAATAGGGGCAGCTGTTTGCTCTCCCTCTGGGATCCCCAAGACAACATCATGGCTTAATTTCCGTTTCTCTTCCACTGTGGGAGCAGCAGAAGAGTCTTCATAGCTTCTCTCTCAGCCATCTGTATGTCACAGGACTGTGTGGAGTAAGTCAGACAGGTCTTTGGTTGCTGTGGCTTTTCCTACCAGAAAAGGAGACGAGGTCCACCCTTGTTCAGTTCAGCCTCCTGGCCTGCCCTTGTGGCCTCCCTGGGATGTTGGCTGACTTTTGGGTATCATGTTTTCACATGGATGAACTGTACCCTACAGTGTAGTCTGTGAATGAGAGGCCAGGAAGTTTTCTTTGACCTTGAAAATAGAGTTTTCTCTTTCCATTTTGACCTGTCCTGTTTTCAAGGCAGCTGTTTCCCACGGAGTTGGAACAGGAGTCTGGCTTACCTTTTCATGGGGCATTGAGACTTTGAGGGCTACCTAGAGGGCATTCATTGCTCAGGCAGCTTCAGGCAACTTAGGTGGTCTTGGGTAAGGGCAGGTGCTACCCATTTAAATGCTTTCAATTTGGGAGCATCCTAGTGTTCCTGGGAATTTTTCCCTGGTAATTTCGGGGCCGGAAGACTGATGCCAAAACAAGTTGTCCTCTGTGGCAGCAAAGGTGATAGGGCAGTCTATGACTCCAAAGGACCCCTTTTAATTACAAGGCCTTTCCTGATCCTCTCCATATCATGTGTGGGAGCAGCTTGAACTTCACCCAGAAGGGACCCCCACATTTGTTTCTACACAGCTGTTTCTTGTATGAGGCCAGAGTGTGTCCCGGCGTACTAAATACCACTGGGAAGGGCCGTCTGCTGCCTCACCATCTGTGGGCATAAGTCAGGGGAACTTCCTGGGATTCTGAATCTAGGAACAGAGGTTTTATGTCTTCGTTCAGTTGGGCTTTGACATTTTTCTTTTCCAGCCTGGACATGATGAGCACAGCTGCAAGCAAACAAACGTGATTTTTCAGACTTTGGGTAGGGAGAGGTAAAAAACTCAACCTGTTCAGTCCAGATCCACTACACTTGGTTTGCATAACAATTAGCGATGGGTATGGAGGCTGTGCTTGGAAGGCAGTTTTGTCTTGTGTGCCCTTCACTTCTGACTAGCTGGGGTCCTCCATAATTTAAGACCCTGCCTTACTTATTCCACTTTGGGGAAAGCTGCTGTACTCATGCCTTTCCTTGGTGATTATCTCTTTTGTTGTTTTCTTTTTGTATGTCATTTGAGGAAGCCTGTACACAGGGCTTCACTGGTTTTCTGACCCTGCACTATGCCAGAGAAATGATACTTTTCATATCTGAAACTCTTAGCATCTCTTGGTCTAGGCAGCATGCCTCTGCTCCCGATCACTGACAGTGATGAGCATTATTGCTTCCTCTGTGCTCAGTTTCGACACCTTTAAATGCTTACTGATTTTCTAAAAAGAAACATTCTAATGGTTTCTCCCTCTTACAAATAATGAAACTGAGGCACAGAGAGGTTAAATCTTTGGGGAAGATAACACATTTAGCTAAGCAACAAAGCTTAACGTTTGATAAAAGTTACCCAGTTGTTGGAAAGGAAAAGTCTTATTATTCCCACATTTGGTTGATAACACTCTCAGGGGCACGAGATTATTGGACTTGACCTATATTATTCTCATCTCCAACAAAATTTGCTTGTCCAGTATACTTTCCTACTGTCTTTATTGAAAGCTCTGATTTGTATTTAAGGGCGGGCTCTAGGTTCTATTTACTGACCCAGTATTTACTAAGTGCCACCAGTTTTAAGTCACACGACATCCATTATGTCATGGGAGACATGGGATGGAGTTTGCTTTGTTTTTCATACCCTCATGTAGGAGTTTGATTATGTTGGTTAACTGATTTTCTTTCTAGAACCCAGTACTTTTGGTCACCAATACTAAGCTAGTTACATGGATTCAAGGCAGATAATTGAAACTCTCTACTGTTTGGTGAACTACTATAAAGTATATCACCAAATCAACAAATGTGTTCTACAACACGTGTTCATTTCAGTTCCTTCAATAATGGACCAATGTCCTACTTACATCAGCCTGACTGATGAACCTACACACAGCTTTAATAGGATGTCCCTTCAGGTTTCATGATGTCACTTTTTTTTTTTTTTAATTGAAGTGGTAGACTAGAAAGGTCACGGGCTTAAGTGCTGACCTCTTGCTGGATTGGTGTGTGAGGAGCTGGTGTCATATTGGAAAGATAAGAGGGCCTCTCTCCAGCACATGGAGAATACAGCTCTGCTCTCACAGCCACTGAGAGCTATGAAGGGATCATCTTGCCTCCTGAGCTTCATTTTCCCTCACACGTGAAATGAGGAGGTTAGATAAAGGGATGGCTAAAGTCACTTTAAAAGTTCTCCTGTGACTTGGGCCCTGGAGATGGCTTAGAGAACAAGGGCACTTGCTGAATACACATGAAGACCATGACCTGAGTTTGGATCTCCTGGATCCACTTCAAAATGGGCATTGCTGTCCTGTAACAGGGATCCCAGCACTTCGCAGGGAGCAGGCAGGAGGCTTCGTGGTGCTTGCTGGCCATCAGCCTAGTGGAAAAATAACAAGCTCCGGGTTTAATGAGTGAACTTATCTCAAGGGAATAAGGTGGAGTGCGGTAGAACAGGACCCTGAATACTCTGGGTGCCTGTGTGCACCTGCATGCACATTCACGCACAAACCCCACACATACACAACACACAAAAACACACCAACACACACAAACTCTGTAATTCTTGGAAAATGTATATCTTTACTTGTCCTTTTGGCAATCTAGAATACTAGTTTTGAACTCTAACTACGTCCCTTCTTTTGTTGAGTCTTTGTTGTGTTGTGTTCCAGGTGAGTTTGATCCTTCCTGGAATGCTTATCATCAAGGACTTCAGTGGGGGTTTCAGAGAGACCCTGGGAACTTAAATGCTTTGGATAATAACCCACTGAAAGATGTATTAAATAATAATGATGGTACTCCTGGGGAAAGTTAGCTGAAAGGTGTTGGGTTTCTCGCCACCTAGCCACGCCACCCCTCAAAAAAAAAAAAAAAAAAAAAAAAGAACTGAGTTAAAAAGAGAGTTTGATCCGGGACTCTATGGAACTCCTCGGAACTCTGCCGTGTCAATAGCGGCATTGTCCTGCTGAGGGTCAGGTTCCCACAGTTGGGGTAGGGCAGCCATGCTCTTTCCCGGACATTTTATCAAACACACAGAATGTGGCAGTTCTTTAGACAAACATATGGTTTTGTGTTACGATAGCTTCCACTTTGTCAGAAGCCCCTCGGAATCAGAGACGTCCTGTGTGGAGCAGCAGACACTACACACACATGTCCCCAAGTTCAGGGATGCCTTATGTGTTTACCTAGATAAATCACCCCCAAGTCTGTGTGTCTAGCATCTGAGTCAGTCTCTCACTGAGGGTATTTTTAACTCCTCCTTACTCCTCTTGAGTTCCTTTAAGGAAGTGTGATCCAAAAGGGTCAGATACTTGGCTTGTACTGAGGGGAAAACTTTGAGAGAATTCCTGAGGCTCTGGAGTAGAACTGGCTTTCCCCAAAAGAACTGGCCCTTCACAGTGTCTTTGCCACATAAGGGCTTGTGTGAGGCCCCAGGCAGGGCTGTCTTACCCGCGACAGATGGTCAAGACTTCAATTTCAGCAGCAAGTGATCTGCTGCCGAGGGGGTGGGAGGGGGAGTCTGCCAGCAGGCCAAGTGGCAGGGCAGCTTAGGGTAACAGCGATCTGGTGTGTGGCCGCCATAGCTTTAACGGCAAGCTGGTGTGTGCCCGGCGTAGCTTTAAAGGTGATCCGGTGTGTGCCCGGCATAGGTTTTGTGCTAATGATGAGCTGCTGACAGGTGTCCAGCCCTGCTCATCTTTGAGGCAGAAGATCCCTGGCTCCCTCGATGCTTTCTCTCTCTGGCAAAGCCAGTGTCCTGTTTGCCTGTCTTTCAAAATCCACTTTGGCACCAGATGGCACTCCTCACGGTGGCTAGCAGTTGTCCGACTTGAGGATGCCAGAGGCTGTGCTGACAGCTCCTTCTAACACAACCTGAATCTGGCTGTCAGGCCTGGGCTCAAATGGCTTAAACACATACAGGCGGCAAGTATTATCAACCACGGGGAGACAGGCAGGGGGGCCCACTGGGGGAGACTGGCCGTGATAACCCTCCCCAGCTTGCTGTTGCCTTGGGAGGGGTGGTGGTTAATAATCCTGTGGTTCCCCTAGTAAAACCATTGTTCTGTCATTACTTTAATTTCCACCAGCGGGGCAGCCAGCATTGACATCTTCACTGTAGTTCTATCGTTACTGACACTGTTGTGGTATACTGGTTCTGAGCTCTGCCCCTCGGTCCGCTGCATCAGAAGTTAAATTCTAGACCCGCCTTCACTCACTTTTGGAAAAGGCAACTGGATGACTGATTCCGAGTGTCCTCTTGGATCATACAGGGTGAATGGCAGGGGTTATCTGGGAGGCTAGAGAGAAGTGTGTTTAAAACACCCTCAAGCTTCTATTCCTGCAGCCTCCACCATCCTGAGCTGTGTTAGGCACTAGGTAGCATCTCGGCTCATTTTCAAAGTTGCTGTGTAAGGTGCCTGGTCTCATTGTATAGATGAGAAAAGTTGAGGTTCAAGTTGAGGTGCCTCTTTCAAAGGCACATGGGTAGTACTTGCTACAGTTTGGCTGTAAATCCCATACTGGGTACTTTTATAAAAGCTGTGGCCTTTACACTTTACTGCAGGGTACCATACCACACAGACACTCATTGTCATTAGAATGGGATCACCCCTCTCTGGACCCTGCGATGGTTTTCATATATACTTTTTAAAGTATAGAACCCAGCCCAGCACTATGAGGAACTCACGACCACTCCCCTTGGCATATTTGATAATGTTTGAAAGCCCCATGTACTGGTGCGGTCACTTTCTGGGGCTCAGAGGAGCCCCGCAGTGCAAATGCCCTGTTGAAAGAGGACTGGTTGAGAGAGTGGCTGGACAGCTAACGTGTATCAGCAGAGCTGTTTTGGGCGTGGAGGAGGCCCCGGGGTGGATTCCGTTATACACAGCTGGACTTCAGCAGTGTTCTGTGAGTCATTCATCCTAGACAGGAGGTCGATAAACTTTGGCCTCTGTGGAGAGGCCCTGGAAGTGGGGTGAACCATTATCAGAGGCCTCCTCATTGATGGGCTTTGGGGCTGTGTAATGTTAAATGACTTCATGTAAGAAGGTTCTCACACTGTAAAAAAATCTTATCATTTTGTTTCAAAAAGTCATTGTTTCTCTTCAACGCTCCCACATATTCCCATCCTGGAGGATTCTAACAGACCAGGGAGCACAGAGATTGTATATGGAAGCTGTTTGAATGTGGTGTGTGACTTTGTGATAGAGGATCAAGGGGGCCCCTCTGCTGACATTGTGCTCCAAACTAAATTCAGACTAGCATCAGGGAATGCTCGTTTTGCTTAAGTTACTGATATTGAGTTGACAATTTTATTCTGGTGTAGCCCTGACATCAGGCCAAAAGTAAAGAAAAAGAGTATTTCTAGAAGCGTTTTATTGACCAGTATTTTAATGAATTTCATAGAAATATATTGTCCCCAGAGTAAAAAAAAAGTAATGTAGAAAATAGGTGGCCATAAATTTCTTCTCTTTCTCCCAGATAGAAAACAGATGGAGGGGGCTAACAGAGGAGGACCAGTATGAACGCACTAGCACAAAACTCGCCATACCTACTGCATTTCCATGATGGACTTGTATTACTGCAGTGGTTACTCAGAGTGACCAAGTCCTGTGTCACACACATCAGGACAATTTTGACAATTCAAATAGATTCACCAATTTAAGTGGGATCTCTCAAGCCAATTGGAGACTATTGTCACCTTTACAAAAACCTGTGGATCTCACCATAAAACTTAGAAACTAAAGTGGGTAGAGAGGCAGGAAGGCCCACACTCAATAACAAATGGCTTTTGTGCAACAAGGCCAGTGTCTAAGGAAAAAAAACAATCTGGAGGATTGGGGAAGTCTTAATCATTATGTGAATCCTACTACTTCTCCCAGGGATGCTAATCTGAACATCTTATTTGGAGATGCTAAGATTTGAGGTATTCATCAGCTCTTTGTATTTATCCAGTCTGCACTTTGCCATTCATTATCTGTGAACTTATAACACTTAAATTATATGTTATGCTTGGGGACCATGGGAATTCTCAATTAGATCCATTTGGAGCCCATGTTAAATTATGGTTAAAGACCTGCTCTCTGAATGAAAATACTCCCTTGGTGTGTGTGTGTGGAGGGGGGGAGTTGCTTCTTTTGTGAGATCTGTTGGCAGTACCAAGAATATTCCTTCAGAAAGAATATGCCCCTTGAATGTAATATGAAGAACTGGGCATGAATGTAACACCGATTCTAACTCACACCACCCTGAGTATTGCAGAAGATGCAGGAAGAAAAGAGACCCCGTAACTAACCTGGACGTTATTTCTGACTGTGACTCCCTTGTTAGGACTGAAATGCTAACCGTGATCCCTTTGTTTCTCCCCAGATTCTTCCTGAAGTTTTTCCTTAAATGCAACCAAAATTGCCTAAAGAATGCAGGAAACCCACGTGACATGCGGAGATTCCAGGTGGGTCCCTCTTGCTTTTTTTTTTTTTTTTTTTTTTTTTTTTTTTTTTTTTTAATCTTAATAATGACTTGAATGTGAAGAGATGATGGGAAAACATTTTTGGCAGAAAGATGTGGAGTTTAATTGTTTCTCTGGAGGAGAAGAGCAGGTGAGGCCACTGGTCCCCAGGCATCTGCAATCTAGGAGTTGTTTTTCTTAGACAAGAATTGGGGCTGCACCACCTGCGCCCGCTGATGAAGGCAGCTGTGTCCTTAGAGCCTCATCTTGGCTTCCTGGATGGACTCACGTGACCAGACAGCCACAGATTAAGCCAATTAGACAGAAACGATGGCTTTATTCCCTAAATGTTTTCTAAGTAGAACTTTGCCGAGGAAGAGTAAGGGGTGAAACCAGGAGGCCCATTCTTGTCCTCTGCGCCCCTCTCACACAAGCCCAGCAGCTGTTGGCACCAACAGTGAACCCTTAAGAATCAAAACATGTCTATCCACTGTTCTGCTCCAGGAATGCCCCTGTGCCCACTATGTATGTATTACTAAATGTCTTCCAGATCTGCCACCCTTTAAAGCATACTAACCTGATGGGATTATACATATGTTAAAAGGTTGAAAACCTAAAAACAAATGGAGTGACGTCTAAAACACAGGTGTTTTAGGAATTCTAGACATAATACCCCTGCAGCTTCACATGCTGAGAATCCCTTAGGACCTTGTTAAAGTCCTGATTGAGACGGGGGTGGGTGGGGCTGGAAGTCTTTGTTTCTAACAAGCTCCCAGGTGGTGTAGAACCAGGAAACACATCTCAAGTAGCACAGTCAAGGCCTTTCCTTGCTTTGCTCTCCATCTCATTTTATGGGTAAGCTATCTGCCATGTCAGTGCTGATGCGTGCTTGCACAACCTGTCAGAGAGGCAGGGTGGTATTGAAAGTTTGCTCCTACGCCTGTTTAGTCAGCTCAAAGTGCGGTTTTCAGTGTACCGGCTCCAAGAGGTGCCCGAGAAATTTTAGCTGCACCTTCTCTGAGGAGAAATAAGGGAGGACATTTTGAGCATTGATTGTGGATGTCAGTATCATAGTCTTCAAAATGATTTTTTAAAAAAAGCAGCTAGACTTATTAGTCTCATTAAAGAACAAATCCAGGGGAAGGATGCTATTGTCTCCTGAGATCTTAGAGAATTTCTATAAAAATCGTCTCGGCCTTACCGCTTTTTGTCTTGATAGGAATGAATCCAGAGAATCCAATAAAGTTTTAGTTTCTTTCCTGGCCACCTCTTGCCTTCAAATTTTGATGCTACTGTTCAAAGCATCGTGCATCGTGTGTGGGGTTTTTAGCATATGTTCTTTGATAGCTTGTTGTAGTTTTCAGATGAGCTGTATGTTTTTTTTGGTCAAGTTTGGGTTAGGAACAAAGCTATACAGGCATGAGGCAATTTTTGTGTAATAATCACGCCTCATGACTTTGCCAGCATCAACTCTGCTATATTTCTCAGGGCAGTAGAAATGGGATGGACTTTGGTGACACCGTGGGCCTTCAGGAACATTTGTGTAGAGTTTTACAGGACCCACTATTGAGTGGTTGGTTTTAGAACTATAGCTCTGAGGCAAGACAGGAAGTCATTTCAGTATTTTTTTGAGCAAGGAAAAAAGGTCACAATTTGCTTGTAAGGCAGTGAGTGTATAATTGATAAAGTTAAGCTTTTAGGAAAAATTCTAGTGATACATTTAATTAAGCCCTTAATTTAGACCAGGAATTCCCAAGTTGGGCACAGTGAATCTTTAGACTGGACAATTCCTCTGTATACATACATACATACGTACATACATACATACATACATACATACATACATACATACATACATGTCTGTGTGTGTACTCTGCATTGTAGGATGCTCATTTGTACCCTAGATCTCTTAAGTCATAGAATAGCCATAAAGAGTAGAGAGCAGCCCATTTCCCTCAACAACTGAAGAGCCTTTTAGACATTGTTAGATACCCATGGTAGGGAAAAGAGAGGCAAAATGGTCCCGTCGAGAAAGCTACTGATTCTTTTCTAAACTTGATGACCAATGACTAAGTTTGGGGTGACATCCTTAGCCCTGCAGAAACTGCATGCTTAGATTAGGCACAATTGCCTTTCTACCCAATGTCCACACTGACCTTCAAATACACATGACTGATGCGACACCTGATCTATTTGCTCCCCAAATAGATCTTAAGTAGAAAGAGCTTTCTCCAAAGTAATAGCCATCTTGGCCAGCACAGACTCAAGACGATGGTTAAGAGAAGCTGTGTCTTTGTCAACCAGGGCAAACTCCTTATTGGATCTCAGGTTCAACCTACTGTGTTGCCATCACCCACTCTATGAGCAGTGGAAACTGTGGGGTGAAGGTCTCTGAAACCTGGTACCCAGGTTCAGTTTAGCAGTACAGATGCTTGGTTGAATCCTAAGCCACTGAACTCATGGTCCCCATTATTTTTTTCTCTTCTTGTTAAACTGGTTTCTCCTCCTCTCTTCTCTGTGGTTTATTTCTAGCTAACATAATTAAGTTCCAGGTAGATGGCTATTTATACCAGTGTCCACATTCAGTGAATTCCATATTTATATGTATGGATACTGTGTCTGCCTTTACATACATTCATGGACATTGGTGGTGGTAATGATGATGGTGATGATGAAGAAGATGAAGCTAACATTTTCTGAGTGCTTATTTCACAAGAGGTATAATATGAAATGCTTTACATGAATTGTGGTTTTCTGTCATAGCATCCCTATTAAGAACATACAAATATCAATTATTCCCATTTTCAGAAATTGAGGAAGTGAGCTTAGAGCAATGAAGGCATTCACTCAAAATTACACTCCTATCAAGTGGAGGTTCAAGTCACACACTGTGACTTGGATATTATCTGATGCTTTGGGACAACAAAGAATGCATCCAGAGTCTGTTAAATAAATACTTGGTGAGGCAACAGGCTATCTGTTAATATTCAAGATCCATAGTGATAACCTAGGAGTAAGTGACGGAATCGCAGGATAACTTAGAAAGGCTTCCCAAAGAGACTCGATGCATGAGGTTGCAACCCAACCCAAGTTCATGACACAGGAGTACTGCCCTGGAAGGAAAGAGCACTGTTACAGAAGATGGGCTAATCTCTGAGTACTTTCAAATGGTAGGAAAAATTGAAAATGTAGCAAATGTAGTTTGGACCAATTCTCCAGAAGAAAGCCTTTTTTTTACACTGCAGTGGAGTAAAGCCACCCTCAGACATCCAGAGAATTCTGTAAAAGAAGCCACAGAGGGCCTCTGAAAGGCTCTGCCCTGCAGACTATCAAAGCAGACGCTGAGACTTATGGCCAACTGTTGGGCAGAGTGCATGGAATCTTATGTAAGAAGTGGTAAATAGTAAGATCTGAAAAGGACAGGAACCCTGCAAGGAGAGTAACAGAACCAGAAAATTTGAACACAGGGGTCTTCCCAGAGACTCATACTCCAACCAAGTACCAGGCATTGAGATAACCTAGAACCCCTGCACAGATGTAGCCCATGGCAGTTCAGTGTCCAAGTGGGTTCCATAGTAATGGGAAGAGGGACTGCCTCTGACATAATTTGATTGGCTTGCTCTTTGATCACCTCCCCCTGAGGGAGGAGCAGCCCTACCAGGCCACAGAAGATGACAATGCTGAGATCTGATAGACTAAGATCAGAAGGAAGGAGAGGAAGACCTCCCCTATCAGTGGACTTGGGGAGGGGCATGCATGAAGAAGGGGGAGGGAGGGTGGAACCTGGAGAGGAAGAGGGAGGGGCTTATGGGGGATACAAAGTGAATAAAGTATAATTATTAAAATAAAATTAAAAAAAAACAACAAAGAAAAAAAAAAAAAAAGAAGAAGTCATACTGAGGATCCCAAATCTTAAAATCTAAAGAATGTGTGTGTGTGTGTGTGTGTGTGTGTGTGTGTGTGTGTGTGTGTGTACATGCATGGATGTATGCATGAGTGTTCCTGATATTGACTATAAAGAGTCCTTACAAACAATCGACATTTTCAATTTCTGTAGCACAGAAATTGAGACTCCAGTCTCATGTGCTTTTTACGTCCCTGTTGTCCATGAGAAGAACTGAGAAAGTGTCTTTTTGGTACGGACAACACTGATCCGTTCTTTGCATACCAGTAGTACCAAAAGGCCAAGTTCCAGAACCAAAAGTTCCAAGTTTCATAGGCAGTCTTCATGGCCTATGAGGCAGCTCTCATCAGGTGCCTTACTGTGGCTTCTCTTTTGTCTTTTTGGTATGTTTGCCTGTCTTCACACAGCCAAGCCACTGCATGTCTTCTCAGAAGAGCAATCAGGGGCTCATGTAGGTGACCGAGGCAAACATAAGAAAGGTTGTTGGTCTCCTGACATATAAAGACATTCTGTCAAGCAGACTTAGCCTCATGGCGGCTAGGCTTCTGGTGTGCAAACAGAGCCTTCTTAATTATACAGGTCGTGTCGATTAGTGTGACCTGAGTGTTCGCAAAAAAAATTAATCACTTTCTGAAAAGCTTAGGAGGGTGGCATAAGCCTTATAGAAAACCTGGTACAAGCCTGCTTTTTGTCTTTAAAAAAGAAAAAAAAAAAAAAATATATATATATATATATATATATATATATATATATATATATATATATATATATGTAAATCCCTAGGCTATGGTTAAGGTAGCATACTTACTTAAGTACAACAGTGGATACCAGCTTCATTTAGTTGTTGTGGGCACATCGGGGACAGGTAAAGAAAGGAGGGGGGGCAAATTGGGTCTAGACACAGCCCACGACACAGGGAGCAGTTCAGTGTAACTAAAAGAGCCCATTTCTCTATCTTGACAGTAAAAAGATGCTAATGTTAAGGGACCATGTTAAAGCCATGTCACAGTCTGGCTTTTAACTGACAGGAGCCAGACAATTCAAGGTTAAGATTTAAATCTTTAGCCACTTTTTTTTTTCTTGTTGGGACTGGCAGATGAGAGCGATGAAGAAGGAGCAGGAATTGGGCTCAAGTTGTCATCCTGGTAGAAACTGTAAGACCCGGAGACTGCAATAACATATAAATTCCCAAATTCATCTTCTCCCTTCAGCAAAGTTTTTTTTTGATGGGCTGTAACTCTGCATCTGTATAAAAATGCTAGGTCTATGACAACAGTATATATGAATATAGATGTAAGATATATTCTCTCATTCATGTGTGCAAGCGCTCAGCAGTATTTATTAGAGTGCTAGGTGGTAAGTCTATAGTGACGAATGCAAAAGATAGAGTCTTTGCTGTAATGAAACTGATATTTGGTTGGGAATTATTTTAGGGCAAGAGTAGCTCCTGTAACTTATAGACCAAAGAATATCTAATGGCTTACATCTAACAGCTACATGCTGGTGTTCATACATGTTGAAGAATAATTTTTTTTCCTCTTGAAATGAGCTGGGAACCTGGAAACTCTTGATTTTATATCTTTCTAATTCCTTAGAGTCTTCTTGTCTTCATGAAGCCAGAAGAAGGGTGGAGGATGCCTTAACGATAGCTCATAATATCTTCAGGTTCTTGGCTTAGAAATAGCCCATGTCAAACCTGCACGCTTTCTGTTGAGAGTAGCCAGTCACATGACCATTGAAGCCACAGGGAGGTTTGCCAGTGTCTGGTGATATAGCCCAGGAAAGAGAGAAAATGAACATATAAGGGATGAGTTTCCATTAGCTGTCACAATGAAGATATGCAAAGAATGATAGTTGTAAATAACTGGAAATTGGTGGTTATCGCAATAAAAATGAACCAGGTTATTATAAGAGAGAGGAAAAAACCAACAGGGTTGGAGATGGCATCCTACCTTAAAGCATGTGATCAGGGATGATGGCATTTAAGTTCAGAGCTTAACCTCAGAAGTACAGTCGGTCCTTTACATCAGTGGATTCTGCTGCTGTAGTTTCAATTATCTGCAGAAGGAAAAATATTTGAAGAACCCTGAACCTGTGCTTACTACATAAAAAATTCTTTTGGTCATCATTCCCCAAATACACAGCATGACATATCGTTCAGTTTTCAATATTCTAAGTACAGATCATATAAGGCTAATGCAAAATAACGCCATTTACAAAGATCTTAACATCTGTGTGTGTGTGAGAGAGACAACTCTCCACAGATACTAGGAGATGACGATGTTACATCATTCCTGGGAAAGCCAGACAAGGTCCTTGAGCAGAGCAAACAACAAGAACAAACTCATTTTATCATGTCTAAACATTCTTCCCTCACTTAGTCATTTGGATAGGGGATAAAAGAAATCATTAGGTTACTTATTCCAAATTTCTAAGAAAAAAGTTCTTTTTTTTTTCCTTAGAAAATGATGACATAGGTTATGACATGAAAGTGTAAGTTTTTAAAGTGAATCATAAAAAAAATCGGAGAATTTTGTAATTTACTTTAAAAAATCATGGTCTCCATAAATCAATATATTATATGCTGTGATTATAGTGTTCTTAAGATACATACCCAATGTCTATGATGAAACAGAGTGCTTAAAAGTCACTTATTCAAAGAAGGAAGAATTCTCCTCTCTTTCATTCTCCCCACCCTCTACTCTCTCTCTCCTTGACACACAACACATCTTACAATTAAATTCTTTCCCAACAGAATTCTGGGAGCCTGAGCTACCTTTCCCCCACCTTATGCAGAATAATTTCAAGATGTGCCCTGCTGATTAATTATACTGAAAGCAACTCTAATGATAGCTTCCAAAAACAGGATTAATTCACGAAACGTGGTCAAACCTGGTCTATGAAATCATCAGAGCTTACTGGGCCAATCAGCATCTTGATATACGCCTTGCTCGGAGCCTTTGGCAGACAGTATGCATCTCTGAGAAGGGATTCTTGGGGATGTGATTTGATGAGAGGTAGATGTGCACTTAGCAGAAATATCTCCACATTAAGTATGGCTGCCTTAGAAGAAATTGTAAAAGGCAAACAGAGGTAGTTGTGAAGTGTTTGGATATGACCAGTGACTGCCTATGGTTGTTATTCTGGGAATGCATATAGCTAGGGGGACTTACCGACCACAGCTATTTTATTTTTTAACGTGTAATTTTAATTATCAGGCTCTTTACTTAAGATATAGCACTGAGTATCACACACAGATAATCATACGTGGTTCTCTATCACTCTTGCTCTTGTTCACTTTGCACTATTCTAGTATGTTGGCCTTCTCTTCTTTCATTTGTCTTCCTTGAGTACAGAAGAGTTATTCCAGGCTCAGGATCTTGCTAGAACTCACTGCTAGAACTCCCTGGGAAATTCTGCTGATGTTTCACTGATTAGCTAGATACTCACTACTCAGACGAGATAATATGTCACTCCCTCAGAGAGACATTTGTTAATAACAATCAAAAATAGTTCTTATTAGGTATGACTCCCTTTTCATTTTTCCTTAAATTTATTAATTTTAAAATTTGTTTATTACTTACCTAATTGATTCCTTAACTTTTCTTATGTTAGGAACTAAACTCCAAGAACTAAAGTAATAGCAACTAAGATTTTTGCTAGGAAATTACTCTGCCTTTTGCTGGTTGCTACCTCTCTGGCATATACAACAATGCCTGATGTTCTGCATGCACAGGGTAGACTCACAGCTCATGCCTATGGTTGGCATGTCTGTGGCTACACACTCATAAGTGAGCTTGGGAATCCATTAGGGACCGACTGATGCTGGAATCCTAGCTGTTGAGCAGAGTTTCTTTGCTTGTGCCTCATTTCTACACAGACATGCCATGTTCAAGTCTGCAGAGGGCACATGACCTTTCTCTCTGTTTACCTCACCGAGCGAGCACAGAGTACCAGTGAAGTTAGAGATGCACCATCAGCGGTCATCAGCGGCATCTACACCCACTGTGTGAGGAACAAGGTTTAGCCCACTCACAGCTCAGGATCTAGGAAAGACAGCAGCTGATCCGGTTTGCACAGGTCTCCATCTCCTGTACAGATGGGAGGTATATGCTCCTATTGTCCTCTTCAGGGAGAGTATAACTTTGCCTCCGGTGTACACTTAATTCAGTTAGATGCTCCCTGTCTCCAGCAGTTCCACTCTGTTACATCCTGGAGGTTCACACGTCCTCCATAATTTTTAATGACTTATTTGGGATCTTTCAACCAGACAGAAACTAGCAATCAGGCACATTTCTGAGAATATCTCATTCCTTATCAGTCAAGGATATTTTGAAGGACGAAGTTAATGAAGACCTAACTGATGCAGACCATTTTAATGTAAATAATACTTAAGCTGTCAACAGGCACCTCAAAACCATCCATTTGGACTGGAAGAAATCAGCAGGAATGGTAGACTCAAGGCAGGGCTAGACACTGTTGCGAGTGAGAACCCAGCAAAAAGCTGGGAGCTTTTCTTTAGGCTCACCTATGCTCTTAACTTGTCCTGTGGCTTTGAGGACACTTAAAAATAGTCCATCCTCAGTTTTCTAAAATGTAAAACAAAGTGTTGCCCAAATTTGCAGTGTTGTAACTACTTAGGATTTGTTACCAGTTTTTTTTTTTTAATAGGAATGTTTCTGATGCATTACTTTTCAGTCCGACAGTGTTTCTAGAGAAAGAATCACACTCTCTACTTCAAAATGATTCAAATGTAAAACTGCCAGTTCAGAGATGCTTGCTCATAGCCATGACATAATCAGCATTTTCCCGATGATGTTACAAAATAGTTGTATGCAGCCTCATTCTAAGTTATTATTTTATTTATAATTATTATGGGGATGGGTACGTTGACATGAGTGAATGCAGGTGTCTGTGGAGGCTACAGGCATCAGATTCCCCTGGAGCTTCAGTTACAAGCAGCTGTGGGTGCTGGGAACCAAACTTGGGTCCTCTGCAAGATCAGTACATGATCTTAACATCCAAACCCTCTCTTTTGCCCTAGTGCGGGCTTGTTTGGGGTGCACTTGCTTTCTGAAATGTTCTCTTTACTGTGCTTGAAAATTCTTCGTTGGAAGCCACTAGTTTGTTGAGTCATGTAATCCCACTGTTTGCCAAACCTGCTCAGAAGTGGTTTAAGCATTGCTTTGAAGACCGTTCAGACTATTTTGTACAATAATTTGAGGTTTGAAAAAGAAATAAACTCCATGGAAGTTCTTATATGTAACCATAATGTCATTCCCCTGGTCTTTCTATAGTATGATGCATTTGTTGTAAAGTGCCAATGACAATTAATCAATAACTAAAGCCCATGGTTACAGTAGGCTTCTCTTTGCATTGTATGTTCTAGAAACTGGGACAAACATAGTAAGGCTATGTACCCAGCGTTACACTATTATACAAAAGAGTCTCATTGCCGTAAAATTCTGTCCTCTACCGATTTTTGCCCCCCCCCCCAGTCCTGCCAAGCACTTTTTTTTTCTTTCTCCATAGCTCTGCTTTTTGCAGAATGTCATTTAGCTAGAATCACACAGTGCATAGCCTCTTCAGATTGGCTTTTCTCCCCCATTTAGTAATATGCATTTAAGATTCCTCCATGCCTTTTTGTGGTTTGACAGCTCATTTCTTTTTATCACTAAATGATATGTCATTGTATGGATTACTAGTTTGTTTATCCATTCACCCTTTGAAGGACATCTTGGTTGCTGATGTCTTAGATTTGGCTGAAAATTTTTCAATGTAATTGCAGAGGCTCACACAATCTGTGTAAGTAGCATTGAGGGATTCTTGTGTATTTTTTGACCAAGCTCCTTCAAGGTTTGCAACATCATAGAACAAAATTGCAGGCAGGGTAGGGACCTTGACAGCCCCTGCCCGTCTTACTCAAATTTCCCTGAATGTGCTTCTACCCATTTGTGTGGGAATAGTTTTCAGTTTCTATAGAATTTCATTTGCAAGTATATAGGCTTGTGTTTCTACTTCCTCAGGCAGCATATTGTGTGTCTCCACCACCAAACAGTGTGGTGTCTCCATTTGTCTGACTCTCACATTCCTTCTGGGTCCTTAACTTTCCATCCTTGGGAAGTTACTGGTCACATTAAATGAGGGTCCAACTTCAATGGCCTCCTTTAATGTCATAAAAGCCCTATTTGGAATTTCCATCATTCCAAAGCACTGGGGACTAGGGAGGCAACACGTAAATTTGGTAGTGTTGCTTTGGAGAACTTGAGCACCTCTTGGAACTGGCTACTGTTTTCATTCTGCATAATCCTTTGGAGAGTAAACCAGCCACGTCAGTGGTTGTGTGCTTTTTACTTCCGATGTTGTAGTCCATGAAATGTTGCTCCCTTGCTTTCTCGTTCATGTGCTTCAAGTCACTGTTGTTTTTCAGTACCTTGGGCTTTGGGGGAGATGGCTCAGAGTTTAAAGCATTTGCCCAGCAAGCTACAGGTTGGGAGTTTGGATCTCCAGAATTTCATGTAAATGTAGGGTGGTAGGCACGATGGCCTACCTAGAAGGCCAACTGCAGAAAGCAGAGACAGGTTAGATTTCCAGAGCAAGCTGATTGGTAAGAATAACTATATCTGTGAGCTCTGGGCTTGATTGAGACACCCTGCCTGTCAATCAGTGGAAGAGCTAATGATGAGTCCCACTGTCCATCTCAGTCTTCCACATGCACCAGAATACCCACTGAAACAAAAGCATGCCTGCTCACACATTCACAGCACACATACTTGTGAAAAGTGGAAAAAAAAAGAAAGAAAAAGAAAAGAAATACCTGGCTATTAGGGCCCTTGGATTAATGCAAAGTAATAAATAGATAAATAGATAAATAACAGAACGAGCTGAAACCCTAGGGAAAGAAGCCATGAACCAAACCAACTGTGCTAACTATTCCCTTCCATGGAGTTGTCATGTTCAACTTAACGAATGTAGCTTTGAAAACCAAGTTTGATTTTTTCAAAATTAATTCACAAGAACAACTAACTTATTAAGAAGAAAATACATATTTGCCAAAGATTATAAATTTAAATATTGACAGTGCTTTGATACCATGCGTTTCCTCTGGTTTTATATCAGCTTGAGAAATGCACAGAAATAGGAATTTTGAGTCCTTGCATTAGTCATAATCCCTTTTCCATGCAGGCTGCTACTTCTGTTACTGTGATCTTCCACTTACCATTGAAGTTAGCAGCTTATATCTTTTTTTCTGAAAATCTGCTCATGAGACAGAGGTTATGCTTCAAGAATCTTAGATGATATAGTTAGGACACACAAGGTCTCTTGTGTTGACAGGGAGCGAAGGACAGCCTGAGAAATGACGGAGAGGGCAAACTAGCCAATGCTGCACTTTCTAGAAATCCTTCCTAGGGAGAGACCTTGGGAAAATCAGACGACTTAAATGTCTGATTTCAGACTGTTTTCCAAGCAGTGAGGTTTAGCTTAGTGTCAAACTCGGAATGTAGCAGGCCAAAGTGGAGATGCCTTCTAGGAAGTGAAATTATTCAATCCAGTAAGAAGGATGTTTTGCTGAAGTTCCTAATTGTATCAATTCATGTTGAGCCGGTTTTTCAAACTGGGAGGTCCAGGGGCTCCCTCTGTCCTCTTCTTTAAAATACCAGTTTCTCTTGGATCCTTTTAATGAGTCAGGATCACTGTGCCAGGTCATATTAATCAGCCCATCACTTGTTTGGAACTCTTTGGTCTTACCCACAGAGTAAGAAAGCCCCTTCTGCTGATGCTCATCCAGTGCTCACTGAGGACCAGGAACCCGGCTTGACACTTGGATAAACTTAGCTTCACAGAATTAGTCTTAAGAATCAGAGACTGTTCTAAACATCACTGGAGTGTCAGGGACTCTGGGATACAGAAAAGGAAGGTTCACCTTCAGCGGATGGCCAAAGCTTTATCAGAGAGGGGAGATAGGTACTTTGTGTGTAATCGTTTCCAACTGTGAAGAGAGGGAGAGAGTAATACCAACCATGTCTAGGGTTTCAAGACCCAGGAAAGAACGCACAAGTTTCTGATAACAAATCAAAAAACTAAAACCATAGTGTAATTTCTCAAGAAAGCCACAGGTACTGGCAGACCTACCCCTCTTTCTTGTTCTCCTTATAGCCTCATACCAAATGGCCTCACTTGGAGGGCAAGGGCCCAGACAGAAGCCACCGGACTAGGCAGCGTAGAATCAGCATGCCTGAAGGAAGATATTGTTATGAAAAGCAACATCCCTGCACATATTTTATTTTAAAAGTCTAATGATTAAAAATATACAAATATATATATATATCTCCCTGAACCTGTATTTATTTCTGTAGATACAACTCAGCCTACAGTTTGTCTTTATGAATAAATAAATTGTCACAAAATGATTTCAGAGCTATTTCAGGGGAATGCCACACAATAGAACACTCTGGAGGGCTTAAAAATGCTGTATTTGTCTTGCCTAGTCCAGTGGCTACCAGTATTTGAAGTATGGCTACTTTGGACCAGGAAGGGAATGTCATATTTTACCTATTGTAAGTTTTAATAGTCAAACCTTTGGACAGTGAAATAATAGAAACTGGGTGACTTGGTTCCAACACACACAGTAAAATTGTAGGTACTAACATTCTCATGTTGATGCCCTCCTTTTTCTCTGGGCAGCAGGGTGAAAGGGGGAATAAAAAGGAAGGGGTTGTTGAGTTCAATGAGAAAATAATTTTCTATGATTTTCTTTCCTAAGTTCAAGGTGTGTTTTGTTGACCAAACTTGAATGGGCTGAAGACTTATCAAGTCTGTCTGTCCCTCTCCCTGCCTCTACCTGCCAGCAACCTACTGATTCTGGGTTAGACTACAGAGGCTCTTTGCCCACCTACCATGGGTCTATTTTTCAAGTTATTTCAGAATTAAATTCCAAGCCCCTCTTTTTCATCTCACAGGTTACTGTGGGTGAATTTTAGACAAGAATTTATTTTAAGCTTTCCCAATCACTTCCAGATTGGAATGGGGAAATTATTTTGCGCTTGGGAAGTTGTACCATGAGTTTTTAAGGGACATGTTTGCTAGTTAGTTTCTAGAATAAATGGCACAGGCATCCTTGTCCAGTTATGGCTGTGCTTACTGTCCTATCACACAAATGGCTCTGTGGTCTTTCCTTACCAAGAAAAGGGAATATATATATATATATATTTTTTTTTTTTCTTTCTTTCTTAACAGGTTTTGGGGCGGGTTTTTTTTTTTTTTTGTCGTTTTATTTAATGTCAACAGTTAGATGACAGCGTTTTAAATAGAGACCAGATATTTTAAGTCGTGCTGTTTGTAGGATTGGTGTCTTACAGGTGCTTGGTAGTCTGCCATTACTTTCTCTTCTCTGAAGACAGACGTAACCACTTTCCATTTCCTGGCACTGGAAACAGACACTGTTTGGGATTTCCTTTTATAGCTTGTTCAGCTAACGACTCCAGTGACCACTCAATTGTGGTCGTGTAGTAAATCAACATTTCTTTGAAAGACCCAGCTGTTATGTAATTTCCAGTGTCTCACAAAGCCATCTCCCTAACCAAAAAGCGCCCCTGTTGCTTTAATGATACCGTCACTGTATGTGGTAGTTTTTGAAAATAAATAGGCCGTTTTCTCCACTTCTCCCCTCACTTTCTCCTTTGAAATTAACTCGGAATTGATGAGGGACAAACACTGGCGTCAGTCCCTGTCACACCTGGTCAGCTGGTGATGAATATACAGAGAGCACTCTGCCAGCCGCTGCATCAATCTCTGGTGTCCCCGTGTGAGTGACTTGCTCTAGATGGAATTTGGACCGACTGAAGAGAACACACTGGGTCCTCAGTAGCTTCTGAGCTGTCGAGTGTGCATTTTAACAAGGTATTAAAATCACCCCTGTGAGCCATGTGTCCATAGTCTGTAGTTTATGGCCACCTCTCAGGGAAAAGACATGACTTGTTTTGCCAGGGTGCTCGCTTTTGGATGAAAATGAGGGACAGTGGGATGCTAACCATTCAAGGTAGTGAGCACTTTGTCATTCAGGGTTGAAAACTGACAGTTCTGTACCAGCCTGTGTCCTTTCAGCCAACTCAGAGAAAAGGCTGCCACAGTACATACCAAGTTTTGTAAAGCCGGTTACCTCTTCAGAGGCTAATGCCTCTCAAACCCAAGAACTATTAAATTGAGAGTCTTCCCAAGCAACTGGGGAGTTGAGCAAAATAAATCAGAACTCTTCCAGATTTTGCTCAGGAGGCTGGCCTCATTATAAGAGCAGATCTATTAGCCCTCTTGCCATTGTCTTTCATTTCTCAAGTGAGGTGATTCTAATTAAATTAATCTGCATGTCAATCTATTGGTGATCAATCAAAGAGCCTGAGGTTTCCCCTATGCTGCTGGGTGCTTGTGGCTGACAGGGGCTGATAATGGAGGAAGAAATAAGCTGGCGGGCAAAGTTAATTAGTCAACATAATAGGTGGATTAAACAGGAGCTGGCTGATTGCTGTTTCTCATGTCAAAGCCTGAGTTGCGAGCCAAAGCTGCGATTACAGACAATTATTATATTTGGTTGTAAGAGGTCACATGAATAAACATATCTCTGCGGGGTTCAGTTTTAATCCACCTCCCCTTTTTAATATAAGGAGATATGTAGGTCAATTCTGTTCATTGTTTTAGTCAAAGTTCTCTGAGGCACTTTTCCTCGACCCTGTGGCAAGCTGGGCTGAGTCAGCCTTCTATGTGGCCTGGGCATCTTGAGTTGGCATTGGGTCAGTTCTATGTTTCTCCTTTTCTTTCTTCTTTGAAACAGATCTAAGACCCCTAATTAGAAAGGTTTTTGGGGTGGGTGGGATGGGGTTGGGGGTGACATGGTGATAATGGCTCTGAGGGAGGTTTGGATCTGATTCACTAAACTAACACAGGACAAAAGAGTAAAACGTGTAAGAAACTTCAATTAGACCCCCGGGAGAGGAAACACAGCAGATCTCGGCTTCCACTCCAACCCCTCTCGTTTTCATTTCCCTATCTTCTTAACCCTGACACAGTAGGGAGGAGATATTTTAAAGATTTAAAAGACTTTTATTTGTATGATCTACTGTGATATCTACCTCCGTGTCTAAACTGAAGGGTAATTTAGGTGAAACACAGCCACCCTTGTGTAAAATATATATATATATATATATATATATATATATATATATATATATATAACTGTGCTAATAAAGACCGCCTTGTAAAAATTATGGTTAATAGGGTACCTTTTGCTGTATAACTATAAACTGTGCAATTTTACTTAAAGCGGCATCAAAAGCGTTCCATGCCGAAGACCCACTCATCAATAGTGCCTCTTGTTAGACGTGTACAACATAAGCACCAGTTATTATGTGAAATAGCTGTGCAATTTTCTTCAGCTCCCAGCTGTTATTTATTTAACTGGAGCTTATTTCCCACCATGCTTTTATATGAAAATGTTCATTCATTTTCCTTTCCTGTCTCCAGGTCGTGGTGTCTACCACCGTCAACGTGGATGGCCATGTCCTGGCAGTCTCTGATAATATGTTTGTCCACAATAACTCCAAGCATGGGCGGAGGGCTAGGAGGCTTGACCCCTCGGAAGGTACGCCCTCTTATCTGGAACATGGTAGGCGAATCATTTTCATTGGTTGGCATTGCTACTTGTAACTGTGACTTTGTGTGATTTCTTCCTTCCACTGTACCACATTTCCGATTGTTACAAATGTTGAGTGTCCTATTGAAAACTATTCATGCTCTTTGCACTTTGACCTTGCAAAATAAGAAGCTGAGAATTTAAAGGCAGGAGTGTATCTTTTAAGCACAGTATTTTGGTTGCATACCTAACTGTCTAGCTTGGAAGGCTGGTATCTCTTTCTTTCAGTTTGGGAGGAAAGAGAGAGAGAGAGTCTTGGATCATGGCTTTGTTTTGAGCTCAATTGACTACAAAATGAGTACATACATAGGTAAATAGGAAAAAAAAACATGTAAACCTCTCAATGCATATTTGTGATGACCTGTTGATTTTGTTTGAAGATCGGGTTTAGAGTCAAGGGTAGATATTCATTCTGGCTATGGTACTCAGGCCAAATGTCCTTCCTATGCCTTTAAATCCCTATGCCAACAATTCCCTCTTCATCATGATGTGACATAGGCTGTTTGTTGGGTAGATTTTGCTCATGGAGAAATCGCTACCACTGAGGATTGTGGGGAATCAGTGGTACCTGTAAGAAGACCAGAGGAAAGAGACAAAAATCAGTTTCAAGGAAAGGGCATGCTATTCGGAGGAAATCTGGGTTAGCTTAGGTGCACATCTAAATAGCTCATTTGAGAGTGAAATTCGTCTTTCCAAGATTCCACTGCACCCCAGCCATCATACTTTCTCTGCTCTCTTCAAATGAATCTCAACCTGTTTCTCATCCTCTACCATACCTCCTTAGCTAGGTCAGCAGGATTCTTTTGAGAACACTACCGTACAAATTATCATTGGGTAGCCTGACTTTTACTGTGGCCCACAAGCTATCCATGATATAATTCATAAGGTAGAAAACCCCTTCCCTGCCAGCATCCCAATTTAATAACACCCCTGTCATCATTTTTTGCCAGTTTTTTTTCCACCTGTGCTTGAGGAATGCACAAACAGTACATTTTATTAATTAACCGGATGTCATATCCTTAGAAGGTATTTTCACCCACACCCAGTTTTACAGTCTTTCAAAAGTAAACCATCATCATTCAAAAGCTGAGGCTTTATGTTTCATTAGTGCCGAGATGGATGGATATTACTTTTTGCAGGAGGCCATTTGAAACACCTGCTCATGATTACATCCCCAGCTCCATTTCTGTACTTAAAATTATTCCAATCCTTGCTTTACAGTGGTGTCTTCTTGCTTTAATGGTGTCTTCTTAATACCCTTGGAGTCAATGTATGGCTAAAGGTGCTTAGGTGAGAGGAAGAAGGAAAACTTGATAAATAATCAACGGGCACAGTTTGAGAGCCTGGGTCAAGGATCACGGTTGTTGCTTTGACTTTGGCTGGCTGATTGCAATGGGAGTTGCCTGATCTGGAGACATAATTTAACCGTCAGCTGGGCATCTGTAGTTCATAGTTTCTGAGGAAGCTCTAAGCACAGCTCCCATGCCTAGGTTCTATGCCTAGTGCCAATGCTAGCTCCCATTTCCGCCTTTAGGAAATGAGGAGAAGGCTTTCAGGACAGCTCAGTCAATAAAGCATTTACTCTAGAGAACCTGCCTTCAACCCTCAGAACCCACATCAAAAAGCCAAGTCTGGTAACATGCTTATGATCACATCACTGGGGAAGCAGAGGCAGGCAGATCTCAGGATTTCCCTTGTACAGTCAGCCTAGTCTGCTTGGTGAGTTTCAGGCCAAGAGAGAGAGGCCTTTTCTTAAAAGCAAGAGGGATGGCACCTGAGAAACAATGCCCAAGATTGTCTTCTGGCTTGCGAACACACAGACACACTCACTCACACACACACATACTCACACAAACTCACACACTCACAATCAAGTATACCAGTACAGGTAGGAACACGTATCTCTAAATCAACACCAGTGAAAATAAAATTTCAAAGAAAATGGAATAAGCTCATGATACCATATTACTTATCCCTGCAACAAAGATCAAAGCAACCAGTTAGGAAGGATGCTTCTAGGGGCTGGAGGTCAGTGACACTGTTTTGCAAGGTGATACAAAGAACAAAGTCTTGAAGTAGGCACCAGCAATCCCAAATTCTATTCTTCGTCTTACTCTGTAGTTCATACTCTGGCCTCTGTCCAACCCTGGACAAGTTAATTTAGCCATGTTCTTCTTGGTAAAATGAAGGTGGTTATCGGTTGGAGATTAAAACAACAGGTTTTTTGCTTTGAGTTGGGGAAGGAGATGTGGATCGGGAAAGTGAGCTGGGTGAAGGCCGTAAAGACTGGCCAGTGCTGCCCTAGAACTCAGTATCTCAAACAGGCAGCAGGGGGACATATGTTCCAGTTTGGTAAGAATGAAAACTCTTCTACTTTAAAACTCCTAGTAACTAATTATTATCATTTAATAACTGAAAATTAGTATTTAAACACAGAAGGGAGGAAAGGAAGAGGAAGGGATACTGCAGAAGCCTTTGAGGTCTTTGATCAGAACATATCCAGGCATCTTCTCTGTTCAAACCTTTTTTTCTGTGAGGATACCTATGAGTGCACCAGCCGGGATACCACCTTATCCTCAGATTGAAGGAAAATGCTTTCTTCTGCTTTGTTTACCAATCTACCAAGAACCTTTTTAAAAATGGTGACATTTCACTGCATGCCAATTTGTACGTTTCACCAGAGAAGTCACTGCACCCTGTGTCCTTCACATTCATCCAACCCTTACTTCACGCCTTCCAGTAGAATGGAAGGGTAGACATGTTCAGGTCCTGAGTAAATGACAGTGCAGTAATGTACAAATCTGACTTTCCACAAAGTGAATTAGGTAGCCGTACATAACCTCCCACTCATTCAGACGCTTCAAAGGCAGGCATAAATATCTACTCTGCCAAGGGTGACTATCGAACTCTCTTGTTTGTAATATGTGGGAGTAGATCTACATGCTAACTCATGTTGGTTTGGGGAATAATATTTCTGTCTCTCCATTGAAAAATACCATCTAAAATGCCTTGTTTAAGGATCAGACACCTCCCTTCTGTCTCTCCACTCCCTCCTAACTTCTCACAGCTTGTCTTCACCTCTTGGGACCTGTAGAGTCTTCACCAACACCCACTCTTGGCCTTTTTCCCACCTCATTTACAGGTAGCCTGGATTATTTTGATCAACACCGTACATCTCTATTTATATCCTGCTTGTCAGACCCTGGGAGGAAAGTCCCTTTTGTGGCTGATCTTTCTGCATTTCTAGAAAAGAAATCATGGTTTATGTCCACACACAGCCTTCCCAGCATGTCTCATGCACTCGGAGCTCCTAGGCTCAGATTAATGCCTCTGGATTTCAAATATGAGTGACTACAAAGGCAGATTTATTTCTTAGAATCGTGCAGGATCCAAAGAGACTGGAACTTGGAACACTGTAGCTCATGGTAATCACCCTCTCCCTCCCATTTTCCTCTCCATTCATAAATACTAAGATTTTCTATGGCTGGATATTTATGGGTACATTTATTGAGCTCTCTTCTTTAAGCAATAGCTTTATGGAAGATGTACAGTTGTTGGGGGAAGGCAGCCTCCCACATAACTGCTCTCAGCATCTAATTTCTATGAAAGTGTGGGTTCGGGACCAAGGCACCTGAAAGGTGGCCACCCGTGGTAATGAGAAACACTGGTATGTGTGTGTCCACCTCATCTTCCAGTCTAGTCACTCAGGCAGATTTGTGGGGACTGTGCAGAAGGGTGCTTGAAAGGGCTTCAGGAATGCTGTTATTATCGCTGTGGTTCATCTCAAGTTTCAGGTTCTATTTACTTGAATTTAAGGCCAATTGTGGCATCAGTTTCTCTATTTCCTTCCCCTGTGGCAAAATGCTGTGTCCTCACAATGCTAGAGTGCAGGGACCCTGTCAGCTTGCATGCGCTAACACTTTATTATCTAATGATCTAATATGCAACAAGGCAGAGTGCCTGTGCTCATCATCCTGACACAGAAAGCCGGGAGAAGTGACTAAATTACTTTATGTACCATTAGCGCTAGCAGCTATGGTGAACTCACCGGCAGCATTTATGCAAATGCCTGTGAATACACTCTAGTGGCTTTGTCAGGGAGCTGTCTGACGAGAAGTTTAAATGCTCATTTTTTAGAATATATATATATATATGTGTGTGTGTGTGAATATATATACATACATATATATGTATATGTATATGTATATGTATATATATATATATATATATATATATATATGACATGCATATGTTTTTCCCCTCTTTTTTGTCCTTTCATTTTGGAGACTTGTATGTCTTATGTACCATCTGACAACTGAGAAAAGCAGAGGAGAACAGAGAAATCCCATCTATAGGGTCTTTTCCAGGAGTGGGATATATTATAGTAGTATTCTTTATATATTGGGCTTTAACCAACCAATCAACAAACAACCCATTTCTTATGAGTTTGTGCAGCCTCTATATGTATTTTTGAGGAAAAACAGTAAAGATATTAATTGAGTTTTTCATAAAAGAACTTCTTAATAGTCGTGAGTTCTGACATAAGGTCTTACATTACTTTGTGGCTCAGGTAGAGATTAAAAACAACAAAAAAAAGCTACTTTAAAAAATTATGAATTTTTATTTTATTTATTGTGAAGGCCTCAGATCCCTTGGAACTGGAGTTACAGACAGTTGTAAGCTGCCATATGGGTGCTGGGAATTGAACCCTGGTCCTTCAGAAGAGCAGACAGTGCTCTTAACCACTGAGCCACGTCTCCAGCTCCCAAACCCTACTTTTTAAGAATGGAAAATGATGACTATTCAGCTTTTGTGAGCATCAGATATGAGTGAATTAAATTTCCCTTCAAAGTAGTTACAAAGATATGAAATGTCAACATGCCAGGATCCCAGAATAAAATAAAACAAAACAAAAGCAGGCTTTGGTTAAACTACAGACATTTTGGAGAATAAAAAATGGTGATAGGTCATTGGGTCACATCCCCAATTGCAATTACAGTTTTACAAGGAATAAAAGTAAGTGTGTGCTAGCACCAGTCAGCTCTGACCTTTTGGTCCCCTCTTCCTGGCAATATGGTGTTAGTCTTGGTCCTTATCACATGGCCTTCTTAAAGCCTTTAGCTTCAGGCTGAGTTGCATTTGCTTCTGTTGTTTGCCCCAATGTATTCATCCTCATTGACTTCCCTCTGCCCCACTGCATTTAGATTTGTTGTGGACATGTGGAGAAAGACAATTTGAGTTTAGAGAATGGCCCCAGATTAAGACAAATCTGTGTGACAGAGCCCTGGGGGAAGGGTGTGGAGAATTCAGGTGCCCCCAAAAAGTGTTTGGAAAGATCCAGTTGTCTGGCTGGGGATCTGGAGTTTAGTCCTGCCTTAGGCTTTAACTAGTTGTGTGACTTTGGGTAGGTCTCTTTGCTCATGTGGACTTCAGTTGCATATGTGCCCAAGAGGGCTTGGTTGGACCATGTCTAGACTCTTCTGGTACTCTGAACTACATCCACTGACACAGGCCTTCCTCTAAATGGGGGCTCCGAAGAATCCAGGCTTTTTACAAGGAGCCCTGTTCTCTGGATCTGTAGCCAATGAATAAGGTATCTGCGAAGTGGATTTCAAATCATTTCCTTACTCTAAACATCTACGAGGTGGAGAAAGTAGCACTTACACTACAGAGAGTAGCATAAAGTAGGCATGGCCCCTATCTTGATGGAGTTTATTATATAAATGGAAAGTAGAAACAGGAAACAATGTCAACATCTTAAAATTACAGCAGAGCATAGTAAAATAGATAGAGGAATTGTTAAGGGTCAGGGAAACCTTTAAGGATGTCTCATTTATGTACAAACTTGAGAGATTTTTACAAGGAAAATAAACGAACAGTGGGTGCAAAGATGTTTGGCTTAGGTGACTTGGAGAAATCCGAGATTGGGAAGGCAGCTGCTCCTAGGCAAGGGGGCAAGGCTGGGCTTGAGGGATGAGGGAGGGTGTCAGGGCAGCAAGAGGCCCACAGAGCCCTAAGATGGCCAGTTAAGCTTTGGCCTCCCTGGGCAATTATGAGATGGTATGGAGGGCCAACAGGCTTTGAATAACTCAGTGTCAATTATGTGGTCTCTTCCTGTCTCATGAAACCCTGGGACAAGATGGTGTGGAGTTGCTTCAAAGTTCGTTCTTCCCTGCTGGGCTTTGGAAGCTCACTAGGGAGTTGGCTGCACCTTGGAACTGTCTCCCTGATGATGTCTCAATCCATCAGGAGTGTTGAGTGTTTGATATAGACAGCCCAGCATTTTGAGAGTTCTTTGTCCAGACGCTTTTATTTTATTGAATTTACTTTCTCAGAAGTTGCGTAGAAAGAATTTTCCCATTGACTTTGTCATGAGGGTGGAGGACATTGCCTTTAGAAGGAAGGCCTTTGACATTTTTGACCTACAAGATATATGGCTTATCCCACCCTCCACAAAGAAACCTAAGTCATCAAGTCAGTAAAAATAAATTAAGACAACTGAGAAAAATATTAAGTAAGCTACTTATTAAAAAATCACAAGACTAAGTAGAAGTGGACCTGAGGTTTGATTCTGTCTTCCTAATGATATGAAACAGAACAATGAGTGTGCATTGAGCCCCTTTATTCAATTACATAGTGCTCTAGGCATCCACCATACAGACAAGGAAACCAGGCCTAAGGAGAAAGACATCTGCTCAGAGTTACATAGAAGTTAGCTTGTACATCTAGGGTCCAATTCCACAAAACCCTGACCCTACTCTTTGGGAGTACGCTCTGCACTTATGTTAAATTACTTTCATCTCCTGTCCTGTTGTAATTATTTTCTTTTCCTCCATACAATTTTAAGGCACTTGTGTTGGTATTTTAAATTTTCAAATGTTAGCCCAGAGCATGTATTTCTTACACACACACACACACACACACACACACACACACACACACAC